>NC_092523.1:8075000-8225000 GCF_037038585.1 Patagioenas fasciata | reverse complement strand
TATTAGTCATAGTCCATGCAAATACTGTCCCAGTCACTGAAAATCTTGTGACCCACAGAAGAGGATATTTTATTGGAAAAACTACACTTAAAAATTATGTACACTGGATTGCATCTAGAACAGTTTTTTTTACTCCTCTGGAGAGTGGATATAATATAATAATATTATATAGGTATAACCCTCTTTGCTGCAATATCTGAGTGCCATTAAGGGCTTGTACCAATGTGCCATTCTTCTGGCTGGGGGACCAGATGCTGTCCCACAGGCAGGGAGTTGAGCTGCAGGCTACATGGAGTGATTTGCCCACAGATCATCGAATCATAGACCCATTAAATGGTTTGGGTTGGAAGGGACCTTCAAAGCTCATCCAGTCCAACCCCCCTGCCATAAGCAGCGACATCTTCACCCAGATCAGGTTGCTCAGAGCCCCATTCAACCTGGCCTGGGATGTCTCCAGGGATGGGAAATCCACCACCTCTCTGGGCAACCTGGACCAGTGTTTCACCACCCTCAGTGTCAAAAATTTCTTCTTTACATTTGGTCTGAATCTCCCCTCCTTTAGTTTAAAACCATCTGCCTTTGTCCTATCACAACAGACCCTGCTAAAAAGTCTGTCATCTTTCTTATAGGCCCCTTTTAAGTATGGAAAGGCCGCAATAAGGTCTCCCTGAAGCCTTTTCCAGGCTGAATAATCCAAATTCTCTCAGCCTGTCTTCATAGAAGAGGTGCCCCAGCCCTCTGATCATCTTCATGGGCCTCCTCTGGATCTGATTCAACAGGTCCATGTCCTTCTTATCTTGCGAGCCCCAGAGCTGGACACAGTACTGCAGATGGGGTCCCACCAGTGCAGAGTAGAGTGGGAGAATCACCTCCCTTGACCTACTGGTCAAGTTGCTTTTCATGCAGCCCAGGGTATGGTTGGCTTTCTGAGTTATGAGCACAAATAAGAGCAGAAAGTAAGTCCTGACTCCTGTCACAGAAAGCTGCAGGGTTATGCTTCCCCCTATGCCACCATCAAACCCATCACCAAACAATCATCAACCACTATTAAGCCTGTGGGGAGTACTCAGGGAACAAGGAATCTGCACAGAGACATCCAGTGAGCTTCTGGAGGTAAAAGGATGCAGATCCTCAAAAGTTCAGGCTACTTATGAAGGATATCCAAGGAGCAAATGTTGTAGCTCAAGGGTGAGGAATCAGCTTGGATTCCAAACTGAATGTAATTCAAAAAAAACCCCAACATCTTCCATGCATGAGTTAGAAAGGAAACAACACAAATGTCATTTAATTTACATGACAAAGTGATGCCATTATTTCAGTATGACAGAATGCCACTAAGGGCAATTTCTGAAAATTATTTAAACAATGTAATGAGTTAAATGTCAACGTTAGCTAATTATGTTTATGCTAATTGTTAATTAGCCCCATAATGGAGACTGTCTTAATTAACAATAGTTATGTGTGTGTATATGTGTGTACAAAAAAGAGTGTGTGCTGAGAGTGAGAGGCAGCAAAAAAAATGTTGTAAGTAATTTAATTTCCTGCAGTCATAAGTATTTCATTTCAGACATTAATGAGAATTTTTCAATATACTTCAGAAAAGATGTGATTAACTTACAATGTATTTGTAAGCAATCCTTTCTATGTAACATCTGTTCTGTCACAATAATAGCAGTACCTTTTTTTCTTCGTTTTTTTTTTTTTTACTTTTTTAGCTGTGAATTGTGGAAAGCTGGTTCTGTCTCTGTTGCTATAGATTTCTTCCGTGACATGGGAACACATATTTTTTGGAAACACAGGTAGAGTTACAACAGAGAAGTCAGAGTAACTGAATCTCAGGCTAAAGAAGATCACCAATTTCCAGGATAGCAGGAAATGGTTTTTATATTTGTCAGAGAAAAAGTCATTAACAGATCGATGCTCTTATCTGCATAGAGAGTTGACACTTTCATAAAATCAAACCTCCTATAGTGTGGTCTAATTCTAACAACAATGGTATAACTTGAAAAAGCAGTAACTTTTTTCTTTTTACTTATAACATGGGAAAAAAAGCCAAAACACAACCAACATGTTATGGCACAGCCTGCACACTCACGGTCCATGGGCTTAGAGCACATACTGGTAAAGCATTTAAACACAGGTTTTGTCCTAAAGCGGATGCTTCGGCCTATCCTGAGCCTGCAAAGCAATTTGGAGCATCTTAAAGGCTTTGCTGAGCTGAGACTTTAATGCCCAAGTTCTCACTCCAGTCTGAGCTGGGGAAGATCATGTCAGAGTCTTCAAGAGTTGTGTGTGTTTGGAGCACTCAGACAAGCCCCAAAATACCTAAAAGAGTTCTTAGTGGAGAAGTATATGTATGGAAACCAGAAATATCCCTTCTGGAGTTTCATAGTCCCACTTGGAAGCAGCTTTCCACTTCCACAGAAGCTGTTTCTGACCTTTTGACACGACTTTCAGAAAGAAATCACTCTCAACTGGGGAAGGGATGAGTAAATTATAGTAGAGAGACACCTGCTAGCTTGAAAGAGCTTAGAAGAGAAAACATGTTAAAGACTGTGTTAGGTTTCTGCAGTCGCACAAACATAGTGTGAGGGATCCTATATCAAAATGCCCCAGAGTAGGTACAGCCAGTCACTGGCATCAGTCATAGAATCATAGAGCAGCCCAGGTTGGAAGGGACCTTGAAGGATCATCTTGTCCAAGTCCAACCTTTCATGGGAAAGGAAGCCTAGATGAGACCCCCACAGCTGTCCCTTGGGATTAGTTTGAACTATAGGCTTTCTAGTACCTATGAGGAGGTCATAAAAATGATGGAACCTGATGACTCCTGGATTTTCATGGTGAGAGGAAGGGAGAAAACAAGCACAAGCTAAGACAAGACAGGTTGGAAACAAAGAACAGTCAAGCAGCTACCCAAGAAGGCTGTGCAGACTCCATCCTTGGAGGTTTTCAGTGCAAGACTGGATAAAGCCCTGAGCAACCTAGCCTGACCTCAGAAAGCCCTGAGGAGAAGGACTTGTGGGTGTTGGTTGATGGGAAGGTCAACATGACCTGTCAATGCGCACTCGTAACCCAGAAATTCAACCATATCCTGGGCTCCATCAAAAGCAGCTTGGCCAGCAGGTCAAGTCCATGGTTTTCTGTGCCCCTCTTCAACTTCCCTGTGTCCAGCCCCAAGGAAGTCTCTGAATTTGACCTTGAGGAGTTCAAGAAGATATATCTACAAAAGAGCATGACCTAAAACTGCGTCAAAATAAAAAAATCCTACCCAACATGCTAAATTGCCTGATTTGATGCCTTTATTCTGTGAATGAGAACAAGAGCAGACACTGTACTTTTAATAGACTTAATTAATAAGTGAAAAAAATACCGTTGCATTAGAAATACAGTTCTGCACTTCAGTTCTGCCATATTTATGTAGTAATGAGTATAAATGCAAATGATTAAACATAGAAGCCTGCAAAATTACCTTTGTAGTTAGTTGTACGTAACATAAAAGCAGCTTTCAGTCTCTGAGGCATCAGTTTATAATTACATTCATAAAAATAAAGTACAAACATCAATTAATTCTAAAATGGTTACATAAAAGAAACCAGACTTCCTTTTCACAATCACTTTTTCTGCTTTTTAGGCTTTACTCAAATAGTAGAAAGTTTAAGTTTGCACACAAGCTTTTCTAACAGCAAACAGCCTGATCTGCTGCAAGGAAGTCGATGAGAAAATTCTCTATTTTTGTGTGAGATCAAGGCTGAAGGTGGGAAGTGAAGGTGGCAACTGTTTATTTTAACTGATTAACACACATTGGGAATCCTACCTATCGCGTGGCGTTTCTTCATGGCATTTCCAGTTACATGGTATTGCATTTGAAGTGGAGAATGCACTGGTCTAGGTGGTTTTCGGTTGATAAGCCCATTGCCTTGGACATCAGCAGAAGTTTTGAAGAAGCCCACCATGTACTGGGTGCAAGCGGGCTGCATGTGGGGCAGCAGTGTAATAGATGGAGCCACCGAACCTTGAGGACTCTGTGCCTGGGACGTCACTCTAAGGGGTGATGAAATTTAGATTTCACGAGGGCACACGCTGGAAGGCAGAGTAGGGTCTGAGCATCCTTCCTTCCCCTCTGTGAAGCATCCTTCCAGCACAGACACAGGCAATATGGACAGCCCAGCAAGTCAGCTTCAAAGGCAGGGGAGGTGCAGCTAAAGTGTCCACACTAAGCCAAGAAAATCATAGAATCATAGAATTTCCTGAGTTGGAAGAGACTCACAAGGATCATCCAGTCCAGCTCCTGTCCCTGCATGTGACAACCCCACAGTTCACACCGTGTGTCTGAGGGTGCTGTCCAGCCTCTTCTTGAACACTGTCAGGCTTGGGGCCATGGCCACCTCCCTGGGGAGCCTGTTCTAGTGCTCCAGCATCCTCTGGATGAAGAACCTTTTCCTAATGTCCAACCTAAACCTCCCCTGGCACATCTTCCTGCCATTCCCTCAGGTTCTGTTGTGGGTCACCAGCGGCACCTACCCCTTCTCCTCCCCTCGTGAGGAAGCTGTGGACCATGATGAAGTCTCCTCTAAGTCTCCTCTTCTCCAGGCTCAACAAACTAAGTGACTTTAGCCACTCCTCATACGGCTTCCCCTCCAAACCCTTCACCAACTTCATAGTCTCTTCTGGACACTCTCCAGTAGCTTTATATCTTTTTTTATCCTGTGTTGCCCAGACCTGCACACAGTAGTCCAGGTGAGGATGTACCAGAGCAGAGCGGGACAATCGCCTCCCTGCCCGGCTGGCAATGCTGTGATTGAAAAGGACAAGTCCAGGACACAAGTCCCTGTGATGAGAAACAGATCCCTCTCATGCATCACCCAAGCATGACTCACTGGCCACAGCCTATTCAGATTACAGAAAGACAGATCTCAGGCCCAAGCTATGGCACTAAATAAGCTCAGAATTCTCCCTTACCAACGCAAGGCCATGCCTGGGCATCCATTTGTGTGCAGCTAAGTGGTAATAGGTGATGCTGGACAACTGAGTCACATCTGAGTCACATATACCCAAGAGTGCAATCACACCTGCTGTGGGTGCTGCTGGGACACACAGCGATGTGCTCCAGGTCAGGGCTGCCTGCCGAGCCCTGGTACCATCACACTGCTCCCAAAGCAAAATAGAGGCTCCCCCACCTATGTCCACACAATTCGAGCAGCCTTTTCTATTCCGACATAAAGATTTAGTCACAACTCAAGGTACCTGGGACAGATAGGAGAAATTGGTCTTAATTAGCTAAACATACTATATGTGCTATGGCTCCACATTTATGCGGTTAAGGGAACATATGTCCGAGGAAACAATTTTGTTGTTGCTTCCTTTGTACGTTGGTTTCTAAACAAGTGGGTTATCGTTTTATTAAGGAGGCAAATTCCCTGACTGATGGCCGCATTCGCAGGATGACTTTGTCATTGTTTTCTCAAGTACTTGTAATTGTTACAGTGGAGAACATCGGGCTTTAATTATCTGTGCTAAAAACTCATACACTCTGGTTACACTCTGCTGATTGTATTGGATACACTACAGTATTTATTTGCCAAAGAGGGAAAAATGGCAACAGCAAGTCAGTCTAAGGACTCTCACAAGAGAAAGTAATGGTGGATATTACAGGTTCCTAAAATACTGCAATAGCATATAGTAATTCAAGCAAGCCCGGTAATAAGTTGATGCTCAGGTTCAGTACAGATTATCTGCTATTATATCAGGTGGCCTCTCAATCTTGAGAAAATATCTGTTAAAGTATAAACATTTAAGCGAAAGAGGTATAGAATGTAAATACCGTGAACTGGCAAACGGTGCATGCCACACAAATATTATGACTTCTTCCCCTTATTTGAATATAATGTACTCATTTCACACACCCAGCTAGTGGTTAGCACTACAAGACTTCAATTGCCATGTATGCTCATTATAAATAATTTAATTCAGATAGCCTTTCTACAAAGTTCAGTCCCCGTGAGGATTTCTTACCAGCAGCCTGAGCCCAAACTTCTGAACCAAAGTCTGTCAGCAGCTGCAGAGGGGGCAAGGTGTGAATGGTGATACACATCAAGGTTCAAAGACACTAAAAACTTACAAACATACATGCAGAACATCTTATTGTCACAGGAAGACTTTGAAGAAGAAAGAGAGAGAGTGTGTGTGTGAAAATCAGAGAGATCTATGCCACGCCAGATCTCTGTTATTATAACAATACTAAAGCATGAGGGATTCTATTGTCAACTTCCTCTAGAAAATAGCCAGAGAGTATACAGAAACAATAACATTATATAAAATATGTCATGAAAGTAGAGCTATTAATTATTTCTCCCATGTGGATACAAGAACGGATCACTTGGAATGCAAATAGCTTGTGCATTTGGGAGTCCCTGAATGCAAAATGCCCAATGACAGTATATACATTTTCCTCATGCTGTATTGCTTCAGATAGAGCCAGAAGCACAAGTAAATGAGAAGGGGATACCAACAGGTGGTTTTCTGGGAAAGGCTCTCATCTATAGCATCCTCTCCCCACTCAAACTAAAACACTTTGGTTTGTTTATCCTCAAGAAATGGCACAAGACCCATCTACATTCACTGGCTTTGGAAGGAGAAAAGTGGCAAAGATACAACTACCCGACTGTCCTTCAGAAAAGTAATAAGATGTGGCTAGTAAGTGAAGTTGAAGGAAAACCATCAGATACCAAAGACCCATTTAGACTAACGAAGAAAAACAAAACCTGAGCCACTGGCTGCAACTGAGGCTAAAAAATTCAGGTTAGAAATAAGGTCGGCTTTCCCTCCTCCTCTTCCAATGAAGGATTGGTAACCCTTGGAAGGAACTGCTGCTTCAAGGCAGAACTCAGATGCCGTCCTCCAAGACAGGCTTTAATTATGCCCTAAAATCTGTCATTTGTTCAGGGACCATTTTAATAGAAAGTGACATGCAGGAGACTAAAAAGAAGGTGGCCTAATAACTCTATCTTGTTTTTATGACTTTGAATTAATAAAGTGAATTGATTTCTTAAGAGCAATAAACTGGCTGAGAGTTTGTGACTACCTTTTAGAAAACCTGTATTTGTAGCACCAGAACATAGTTTTTTTCCAGAAATCCAAAGCAATATAATCCAAAAATCCAAAGAAGTATAATAGGTAGAACCAACTGAGAAACCCAGAGTTGGCCATTATTATCTTTGTTATTACTGAACTTGAGATGGAAGTACAGAAATATTTCCACACAGAGTTGCAGAATATGGAAAGATACAGAACATATTAAAAAAATACACCAGCTCGTATTCAACCTCTGAAGAAGCTGAAGTAAAATATATCTCATGAAGGCAGGTGTGTACATAGAGATTTAAATGCCACAGGTGCATGCTCCCTCCCTGATACCTCATTATAGTGGTAATACCTACCATAATATTACTGATGCTCTTGATTGCCATTTTAATATAACTTTGAGGTCCATTTTTCTCATATTCTGCTGCTTTTCTTCACAGTCAATAGTGTTTTGCTCTGTAAGCAGCCCAGTTGATTTCACAGAGAGAAAGAAGCGTGGTCTCATCTGGTATTATTTAAAATGCAGAGGGACATTACAGGCTAATTTAATGGCGAGTGTTACAGAGATGTTTTATGTGAGCAGGAAACATGCACTGTACTTTGCAGAAATCTAAGTCCTGTTTGAATTTCATTATTGAGTTCATTTCTATCCTAATTCTTGAAGCTCTTTTTCAAGTTCACCTCCCCATACATGTATTATCTAAAAGCTTATTATTGCTTACAGTGTAAACATGGTATTTATTACAAAGTATATATATATTTTACAAGACTATTTTGAAAGTGCTTCAGTCTTTAATTAATCCAGTTAAACTTCTACATTATCTTCTAGGAATGACTTATGAGCCATCATTTCAGCATTGTAGTATAGAGAGAACTGTTTGACGTACAAAAACATCGATGCAAAGTGACTTCATGGTTTATTCATTTCAGTTGACGAAACTCATTCAATAGTGAGAAGTAATTTGGAAATAATTTCATTTGTTATTAATTTTAACATAATGTGGCGGTACTAAATAAAGCACGTATATTCAAGTCAATTCTTTTCATTTTAACTCTTGCAGTTAAACTGAGAATGTATTACAGAGTGAACTGAGCAAAGTCACAGCAAGATCCTTGTGCCAAATTCTGACCTGGAGCCCATAGAAAGATGCTGCACACCTACCTATACCTATACCAGTCTGCCACCTCCCACTCCAGAAAGGAAAGAATAGCTGAAAATTATTTAAAATGAAAAATGGGCATAGTCATTGCCAGTGTGCACACTTTGGAGTGGTCTGTATTTTTCTACTAATGTGACAGACACTTAAATGAAAGAAGTGAATTCACAGCTACAATAAAACAGTGGCCCAGTCTCCCTTACCCTTAGTTTATTTCTAGCAACAGTAATAAAATGGCTGTTTATTGAGCTTTTCTTCACTCTTTCTTTCCTCTTTGTTTCACAATCAAACAAAAATGTTATTTTTTTGAGAAAAAATAACAACTTGCTTCATTAAATTATTTTTCCTGTGGTTTCACAGTAAATGATGTTAAGATTTTATGTATTAACTGGTGCTGATGACATTTTCTGCTTTGAGGAATGCTTGAATTCACCTAAAGGTTGGAGTTTTACTCAAACATTAAGGAGAAAGCAACTAAGGATGAAAAGCAAGACTGTGGAAACACTATAATCACTGACACGTGGTAATGATGACGAGGCTATGCTAGTTAGTTTTAAATATCCATGAAATCTGAGACATTAACAAAATCACTATAATAGGAGATTACCATCCTTTCTCCATCCTTGTGAAGCCACGCAAACAGTTTCAAATGAAAGACCAGTAAACGTGCACAAAAAGTGTATTTGTTCACATGCAATTCCCACCCAGCACTCGAGGGTCACCCAGCGCCCACAACCCCCCCTGAGGTCAGCAGTCAAAACACATCATCAACGTTTTATCTTGAACGTCATCCCAGAGTGGCCAACGTTCCTCTGAGCTCCCAGAACCCTGTGAATATCCAGGGGCAGCCTTGGTACAGCTGATAGAGCTATTAAAGGAGAGGAGGAGAAGTAGAACATTAAAGGAGTCAAATCTCTGATATTTACAGAGTCATTCCAGCAGGTGCCTCCTGATTCCTTAGACCTCCGTGGGTGTTCCTCAGTTAAACCACACAGCCTTGTTAAGCCCAACCCACCCTGACACTGGACCCAGTGTCACTCCTCTGCCTCTCTCACTCGCGTGTGAATTCCCATTAACCTGACATAGAATTTGACCCATTTCCACAACAAGCCTCTTCATTTAATCCTCCTGCAGAAAGTGTCGTCTCAGATATGTGTTTCAATGAAGTTATTGATTTCATATCTTCACCACTTTTGCTACAGTATTTTAGGTCAGCAGGTCACGTGGCCCTGCCTCATCCAATAGCTGTCTGGTCGATACCTTAAAAAACCTCAGTATTGACTGCTGGAAGAATGATCATGCAAAGAAATGGACCCGACATCAGTCAGACGGATTGTGTTTGGCAACCCAAGGGGGTACAAAGTGAACCTATACTGATAACTGGGTCAGTCTAATAAAGATACATGTGTCCTCAGCTTTAAAGCAATTGATTCTCTTAAAAATGAAATGAAGAAGTGACTGAAACAGTCTTTGGGACTGAGCCAGTGTCCACTAACACCAGCATTCCCCTGAATGAGGCTTACAGTAAGGGCACAGGACTCAATGGATGAACTAAGAGGTACACGTATCCAATACGAACCCAACATTTGGAAATAAAAGCAGGTTTAAGGAAAAAAGAAAAAGAACCACCAATTCCAGCAAGGCTTCAGCCTTTCCCTGGAACGCTTGGGAAACACTTATTTGCATTTCTATGTTTAAACAGCAAAGCTGTAACCAGGAACCCAGACTGGTTTCTCTGCCTGAAAAGGCAGAGGAACAGTCGCTTGTTTTCACCTGCATGGTTTTTCTGTGTGCCTTAGAACCCAAGGTGTCCGAGACAGGTGGAATGAAATGCCCCACAGAAACATTTCCTTCTATGCAATAACTAAGATGCCAGCCCAGGCAACTAACTTAGTAGGCAACTAACTTCTGGACAGTAGAGTTAAAAGATGAAACTGGTAATCTGAGGAATCTCTTCCCTCCTCATCTATGTGTCATAAGTATTTTGATCTATTTCTCAAGCAAAGTCCATCATCAGAAATACAGGTAAGAATCTGCAGCTGGGAGTTTTGTCCCCATCCCCAGTTCTACCACAGGCACAGATGATTCTCATTGCCTGTATCTGCCATTGTTTCAATAGACTGAAAACAGGAATCACAGCATTTATGAGAAAGAACCATTGTTACAGACAAACTTATATACCAATTTTTCTCCTTCAATTTATTAAATCTTATCAAAACAACACTATACACACAGCTATTCTTAAATTCCCATCATCCAGTGATGAGAACACAGGAGTAAAAACTGCTTTCCGTGAGCAGATGTTAAGTTTGAGCAAGGGTTCCAGATCTGACACATGGCTCTGCTTGGTAGAGAATCATATCATTTACAGAATGATACTATTTTCAAAGCAATGTCCAGTACACTGAAGTTATAGATAGATGAGGGTGTAGTTTTGTTTGTTTTTTCTGTAAAAGTAATTACTATACTGGCTAACACTTGTTTTTAACATTCTGTGTATTAATAATTAGCTACAAAGGACTATAAGTATTATCATTTTAACTTATCTTTTTTTATATGTAGTGATAGGACAGGATTCTTTGCTGCTTTGGACTTTAAGCTCAGTTACTTTCATGTCTTATCTGCAAATCTTTTCCCTAGTTCCCCCTAATCTTCACAAGCTGATGTCCCACTGATATCAAAAAGGGTGCACTTCCAAACATCACAGTATTATCAGCCACTGACTTACCACACTTGACGTTTCCTTTCACATCGAAGATTCCGGGTTGATGGAATTCACAAACCTTTCGTCCTGCAGAACTGGCTCTGCAGTTATCATGTACCAGGTGCCCCATAGATTTCCCTGCAAATACACATCAGCCCATGTTGCCTGGATGAGTTGCAGCAACCAATTTATCTGCTTGATGAATATTCCAGTTTTAAATTTCAATAATTCTGAAATTATATATCAATCTAATTCAGAATCCAAGGTGCCTGGCTGAGAGTTCTGATCCAAACTTCCATGTTGAATATGTAGCTAAAACGTGAGTTTTAACCTGAATTTGGCTTTCAAATGCCTAAACTAAGAAACATTTCTCTTGCTTCTTACCTGATGCAGTTTTTTGCATCTATTTTAAGTGCACAGAAAATGATTGCAAAATGCTCTGATATACCCACTTGGTTTGGCTATAAATAGGAGGACATGCTTTCAATCTGCATTCAGGCAGCCTAAAAAATTACCTTCCCTCCTCCCCGGTCTGGAACTGAATAGTGAATTACCACCTCTCAGCTGGGACTGTAGTATCAAGGGGAGGAGTAACTGCATGCCAGACATGCCTTAAAACACTCTGGCCTGGTTAGAAAAGCATGTCGGGCAGTGCATCCAATGCACACACTTGAATATACAGGAAGTTTCTTAACACTGATAATGTTGGATTTCAAATATCAACAAGGTCTTGCAGTAAAGCAATTTTGTATTAGATCCCCTCCTGGTGTTAATCAGCTGACGGAATTCGCACCAGGTGTAGAGCTGCCCCTTTGACTTAGCTCTCTAAGATGATATTTTTATTCCCAGTGTGTCTCACTATTACCTTCGTTTCTGAATGTTTAAACAAAAACAATCATTATAGAGGATCGCTTACCCATTTGAGGTTATCTTAGATGGGACTGATTTGTAACTATATGCAGAACCTTTGTTCCTCCTCTGTCCATTCCAAGCCAAGTTAATGACAACTAGTGTTTCAGGGACTTCGGTGAAGTTAGGCAGTGGAGGGCAGAGGTCTGGGATGTAGCAGAAGTTGGTCAGGGTCAAAAAACTGGGACACAGCTATGGGAACAGCTTGGCACCATTTTCTGTAGTGTGGAATATCTGCAACAGAGCAGCCAGGAGCAGCCAGGAGCAGCCTGTCAATATGGGCAAATTAAGGCTCTGGCAGTTTCATTGAATTCACCAGGTTTACTCTACAGAACAATTAAGCTGATAGGGCTGGTGTTTTGGCTTCTTACTTTACTCCTGAGCTGAAAAACCTGGGAGTCTCAGCTCATTCTAACCATCCTGTGCACACCGGTGCTTCCACAGTTCTGTCAGCATTTGAAAATCACACAACTGTCAACACAAGTTGGGGACAATTTCACTAATCCATCACAACTGCTAAGTCCTGGCAGTATCCTTAATGTCTTGTCTAAATATCAAGAGCAAACACATATCAAACCAACGAAAGAACCAGAATCATCTCTTATTCTCCTTTCCTCTGTGGTGGGTGGGAGAAGGACCTTCATTTGCTCATGGGCTTTGTTCTTGCCTGAGAACCTGCTGTGAGCAGTGCCTCCCATGTCCATCTAGCAACTTCTCAGGTTTGTCATCAATCAGCACCTCATCATCACCTTACTACTGGCTTTGATTAGGCACTGGCTTGGGAAGAAGAGAGAAATATCAATTTTGGATACAAACGAGACGTCAGGTAGAGTAACATCACCCTACTGCTGGCACCTTCTGCCGACTCTGCTTTGGGTTTCAATTAACAGCAAAATTAGGGAAGGACGGAATCCTACTGAACTACCACAGTTTCCCAGCAGGAACTCTGCCTTTGCAAGCATTTTTTAAATACTTCTATGGTTTGCAGATCTGGACATAGACTATGTTCTAAGTAGAGTGCTGAGGAAAGTGCAGCCAAGAAAGGTCCATTGAAAATGGTGGAATTAAGATGTTACTTGGGAAAATAAAGGATTAATACCCTGAATAATCTAAGCATAACTAGAAAATGTGGTTTTCATCATTCTGTACAAAAGGATGTTGTTCAACACACCCTCCTGTAACTAATAAGGGTAGAACTAATGATAAATCATACACCCCTAGAAAAAGGATTATTGTAGCAGTAGGAGCGATTCTTATAATCGATGTAAAATAGGTAAAGCCCTGAGTGTCACACCTAGAATATTGGTTAGTAACGCTGAGCAAGAAGAGAGTTTACGATTCACAGGGTCTGACTTGAAGTTCATTTGCAGAGAAGAGAATAAAGCCATTTTATGTGGCTGATACCTGCAACACACATTAACACTTTAAGACAGATAAATAGATGTATTTACACGTGTGCATTACAATGCAGCCAGTTTTTATTCTTTCATATGGGTATTTGTGTATTTTGTGTACATTCCTTATATAAACGTATGTACTTACGGAAAGAAATATCCGTATATAATGTATTCATAGACACTCATATTTACACTCGCGTGTGCCGTTAGTGCATTGATATAGGCATATATCTTAAACAACTGCACAACCCAGGAGTTGACGCGATGATCCTTGTGAGTCCCTTCCAATTCAGGACATTCTACGATTCTGTGATTGAACCCAGGGCACTGCAAAGGCTGTTTAGATGTCACCACCCATGCCAGACACTGTCTGTACCTGCAAGGAGGGGCTTTTAGCAATATTTGGAGGGAGGGCTGAACTTCATGACTGCCTGAAAAGTCGCAGCATCCCAGTAATAAGACAAATTTGCTGCTGGGGCTGGGAGGGGACAGATAAGGATGACTTATTGCAGTTTATTTGGGATTTTTTTTCCTTTTTTTTTTTTTAACCATTAATTCCTTAATACAGATCCCTTTTATTTTTCCTTCACTAGCTTCCCAGAGACCACAGCGTCCCAGTGAAAGCCAGGCCTGTGCCACAGGCGATGGGCACCTGCATGAAGAAGCAGGAGGAGATGCTATCACGAGCAGCCCCTGTGCCTGGGAGATGAAGGAGCAGAGGTGTGTGCACTGAGTCTGCAACAGCCCTTCTCCTTCCCTCCCGCTCTATCTGAAGTCTGTTGTATATTTGTTCCTTCACGGCTCCTCGTCCTTAGATTAGATTTCTCCTTTCTCATTACCAACCTTAATAGACCCTTCAGACCTCATTCCAGCCCCAGATATTATCTGACCCGTATAATTAATTAATTATAGCCCAAATATTATAGATTATTAAAAATAGCATAACTAATAGTGTAATATCTCAAGCTGTCGACTTTAATAGTCAACATTGTCTTGGTCTCTCTTATCAGGCTGGGACACCCGGTGAGAATATTGATTTCTGGTAATTTTAACCATCATCTGCCATCCTGATGGGTAATTGTCAGATTTTCACCAGAGTCAGAGCTCATTTGAAATCGTTAAACCGTCGGCAAGGCTCACAGTTGATCTTAATGTTTCCTTTTTCTCCCCCTTCAATATGTTTCAGCAACAGAAAGGAAAATAAATAGAAAGAGAAAGCAAGCAAGAGCTGCCCAAGTACCGGCCAGCTGATTTCTCTTTCATTTTATTTTTTTCCTTTACACGTGTGGCCCCCTCGATGCAGAGGGGCTGTGTGTGCCCCCTCCACCAGCGCTTCCCCCCACCTCTTTCAACTTTTCGTTAGAAATAATAAGAGTATTAATAAAACCAGCACAAAATAAATAAGCTACTTGTCCGTGAAGGACATTCGTGCCCCCAATGCCCTGCAAATGGGACGGTGTTCGGGAAATGGGGGGCAGAAAGGGGGGATGCTCTGGTCCCCCAGCCAAGCCGGACCCACCACCCCGCAGCTGATTCCCACGCGTGTCTCGGCCGTGGCGTGGGCCGGGGAGCTGGGAGTTGGTACCGGGGAAGGGGGGTGGGAGTGGGGGGCGTCCCTGCTCCCCCCGGCTCCTTTCCGGGCTGCCAGGGGATGCTCTCGGCGGAGCGTTTCCAGCAAAACGGATCGGCTTTCGCGAGGTGTGTGAAAAAGGCCCTGCAGAGGCGATCCCAGCCGCGATAAGCGACAACAAGGCACTTTATTAGTATTTTATATAAACTCCCGGGTGCTGGGAGATAAGCGCCCGAATTAGAAGGCGAAGGGGGGGAATAAGCGGCTGTTTAACGGGGATCCGTCGAGGCTTGAAGGGCGACGAGGGACCGTGAGAGCCCCTCTCTATGTCCCCCTCCACCCTAGATGACACCTGGGGGCACCTCTCTCTCCGTCCTGTCCCCCCCACCAGCAGCATCCATCCCCAGCCGCCCCCCGGGCTGCCGGGGAGCTGGGAAGGAGCCGACGAGAGGGAAGGGAACTGTTTAATAGATCCTCCGAGGATTCTCCTAGAGCATTATTTAAACTTCTAATTATGATTCATGTGTGTGATAATATTAATTTAATAATCAAGGAGCTGTGCAGGAAGCATTAACCTCAATTAAGCTCATTACTACCCTAACCTGGAATCCCCAGGGCTTTTAAATCTTCTACTATGAGGACCTGACACTGCATTGATAGAGGGCGAGATCTGCTTCGGGATTTTTTTTTCCTAAATCATTTGCCTTCGTGGATAGAGTTAATTAATGCCCTGATTTTGGGAGGAGGTTGAGGAGGGGGGTCCCCACCTCCCCGGGGAGAGTCGGGCATCCCGAGGTGATCGCCTGTCCCGGGTCCTCAGCTCTGCACGGAGAGACAATCGCGGGGGCACAAAATATTATAATAATAATAATAATAATAATAATAATAATAATAATAATAATAATAATAATAATAATAATAATAATAATAATAATTGAACCCACTCAGAGAAGGATGAGGTTTGGAGCCCGATTTTGTTCGGAAACAAGATGGGGAAGACGAGAAACTCACGGGACCCCCCAGCCCCGCGTTGCCGGGACTCCGCTGTGCCGCGGCTGCTGGCGGCGTCGAGCGCGGAGGGACGCGGAGGCTCCGCGCCTGGTGCAGCCACCGGAGTGACCTTCCCGGCGCAGCCAAGGCTGCTAAATTGTTTTACCGCGGCGATAAATGCCCTTAATTATCCGGAGCTCCACACCCTCCAGGGACTGGGAGGGGGATGAATAGTTGAGGAAAAAAAAAGAAAAAAAGGAAAAAAATAAAAGAAAAAAAAATCGTTGGTCGATTCGGAGTTTGCTGAAATCTAATGTGAAATTCGGTATTAACTAATTAAGATCGAGAAGGGAAAACCGCTGCTGGCTGTGGAAGGGAGCGGGACGCCCCGTCTGACCCCAGTACCCCCGGGACCACCGGCGGCTTCGGGGGCTGCCGGGGGCCGGAGAGCAGCGGGGGCAGCCCCGCTCCCCGTGGGGTGCTCGGTCTCCCTCGAAGGGTGAGCGGGCACCGGCGGGATTTGGGGCAGAGCCCATGGCAGGATCCCCAGCGTCCTGCCCTTGTGAAACCGGGGCATCGGGTCCCGTCTTTAAACGCGACATCCCGAGGGGCAGAGGCCTCCCCCCCTCCCCGGGAACACACGGGGACCGCCGGGCTGGCGGAGGGGCCAGCGGCTCCTTCGGGCTTTGGAAATATCGCCTCCCCGCAGGTATAATTCAGCCTAACGACAGAGATAACTATCGCTGCGGCGGGGAGGCTTGTGAAAACACGACGGTGTTCCGTGTGTTTCTCTATTTATTTTGGAGAAAGAAACCTTTCCGTGGAAGCTTTCCACAGCGGGCAAGGGGGGCGGGCCTAAAATGTGGGGACCTGGCTCTGCGTGGCTTCAATGCCACCCTTCTAGGGGGTCCCCTGCCCTCACCCCCCAGTCACCCTTTTCCATCTGGTCCCGAAAAACAGCATCGCCCCGGCTCGCTCGCCCGGGAAAGGCTGTTGCTTGTCCCTCCTGCAAGGAAAATGGAAAGGACTGTCTGCCTGCAGAGCAAAACGGGACCGGTCACCCGGCCCGATCACGGGAGAGATATTACATGTCACAACTCATCTAGGGCCCCATAATCAGCGCTAACTTTCTGGTGAACAGATAACCAGAGATGGCAGATGGATGGAGATTGCACAAATGAGGCTCTAATTGACAATCAATTGTGATTAGGAGCAATAGAACATCTTTATAACACTCGCTTTAAACCGCCAACAAACAAAAGCGCCGGGTGGGCTGGGGGTTCCGTTGGGATGGGGCTCGGTTGTGTCTTCCCAGCATCCCCGCTGCCCCCCAGCTCTGCCCCCGGGCAGGGGGGTTGTGTCTATCGGTGCTCCTGGGGCCGGTGGTGCCTGCGAGCACGTCGGGATGAAATAGAGGCGCCTCTGTGATCCCTGGGGATGCGGCTCCTACCCCTCCAAACACCCAGGGCGAGCCCGGGAATAGGTGCTAATTTAGCCGCTCTGGACCCTGCACCCTTGGGGACTGTTCCTGCTCGGGCAACCGGGCACAGAGATTTAACTACAATTAAGATTTTATTTTTCCTAAGATGTACTCACTGGGGAATAAAAATAATCCCTTCCGCCGCGATCCCCCCAAAAACCGCGTTCTCTCCGAAAAATGTACAAGTGCATGTGACTACCACAGCAAAACTGATAAAGCCAAATCACTGTCATCTGAACTACCATCTACTTTTCATAAATAATATCGCAGAACTGAGGGCGAGGGGGAAATTAGCCGAAAGAAAAGAAGAGATCGGAGGCACGACCGGAGGTGGAGGGAAAGAGGAGCTGCTAAAAACCAAACAAACAAACAGACGGGTGTTTGTGCAAGTGGGTGCACATGCAGATTAAAACTTCGCTCTCGCTCTGTGTTCGTGGCAACCCCGTCAGTAAGGTCAGGAAAAGGGGGAGAGGTAATTACCTACCAGTGATCAGAGATTATACATACCATTTCAACCCAGGAGGTGATTTATAATTTAAAGATAAAGCATAATAAAGTCATAAAAGGGAAAGGACACTGTTGTGGTGTCTGATTAAAATCTAAAGGCTGGTGTATAATATATGAGCGGGGGCTGTTGTGGGCTCCCGCTCAGCGGGACTCCCCTGGGCCCAGCCCGCTGATGGACTAATCATGTCCAAGCCCTACCAAAATTACAAGCTGATTGTTTTACCCATTATTTCTCCCAACTTTTAATTTCTGCTTTCTAAAGGATCATTGCCCGCGGTAATTGCAAAGGACCTGTCCTTGTATGTGTCACCAGCCTCAAAGACAAAAAAAAAATCTAATTTTCCTTTTATGCTTTCTCTACTTTCCTGCCCCCCCCCCCTTTTTTTTTTCCTGGCAGCTAATTCAAACTGAGTAGCGACTGGAGCGTCCAAAACAAGAATGAAATTGATATGATCAGAGCACACAGAGCTATACACGAAAGGGAAGGAGAATAGGTAGGGAAAGAAACTGGGGGTTTATAATTCACAGATAACTTTTATTCTTATCCTTTAATTTCCCATAATTAAAACCACTTTTAATAAGAGAGTATTTTTTTAAGTGGAGGTTAGGTCTGCTTATTGCTTTATTCCTGCATAGAAGGGAATAGACCTTTTCTCACAGTTACTCAGAATTTACTGATCGTCGTGTTTTGTCTTGTGCCGTTTAAACGTATTAATTTTCTTCCAACACTTGCCTGGTACTTACATTTGATATTTAATTTTAATTAATTAGCTAAGGGAGAGAGAGGAGGGTGTGTGCGTGTGGCAGCGTGTGATTCCGCAAACACAAGCCCCGCTCCAACCACTGAACCTCCGTCCATAATTTTCTCCTTTTGTTCTAATTTAATAAAACCAGCAGGGACGGGAAACAGGTGCTGGGGGCTGACACCTCTGAGCCCACACACACACATGATCCCCTTTTGATCGTCTAACTCCACTGTTAGGGATGGAAGACCTTAAGTTCCCATTTTCTGTGTATAATATCTTCTTTATATTGATCCCGCAATTATTTAAAAGAAAGCGTCATCTCCTCCCACTTCTCCAAATAAGGCTATTTAGATGCTTTCCAGATGAGTGGAGGTGTGCTGAAACAGAGCTGACAGCCAAGTATATCACAGCCAGCACCATTCTTCATTCGCTCTCTCCCTCTCTGCCCCCCTCCCCCCGGCACACACTTTCACCGTGTCTCTCCTCCAGTGATGAAGATTACAGACTATTACGGGCAAGGGATTAATTTGTAGCCAATTACAATCCAGTGCTAAATATGAATGCATAAATACGAGCCAGCCTCGCCTCTGCGTGTATGTGTGCGAGAGAGGGAGGGGGGGGTCAGGAGAGCCTGGGCAGCCTGATGAGGATGATGAGAAGGAAGAAGGAGCAGCTGAGTGGAGGCTCTGAGCCCAGCATCACCCTGTGACACCCGGAGGCTCCCGGCGGCCGGACCCAGCGCAGCCCCGGGGAGCTGAAGGCAGTGGCTTGTCCTGAGTCGGAGCGGGGGCCGGGGAGGAGTTTCCAGCTCAACTTCGCCGGAGGAGGGGGAGTGGGGGGAGAGCAAAAAGAGGGAGGGGGGGGGAAGTTGCAACCGAGAGGGGCTCTGCAAAGAGTCATGAATGTGAGCAGAGACAAGGCCGGTGACATCTCCATCCCGGCGGTGACAGCCCCCCCAGCCGCCGCTGGCGTCGGCGGGGAAGGGATGGAGAGCCACGGGGAGCAGCGGCTCTCGGCCGGCGGCGACCTGCCGCTCTTCTCCTGCCCTGGAAACAGGGACAGGCCAGGGGACAACCAGAGCAACACCCCCGGACAAGAGGGACCAGTGGCCGCGCTGCCCATGGTGCACAGAACCACCTCCTTCTCCGTGCTCGACATCCTGGACCCTAACAAATTCAACAGCAAAAGGCGGCAGTGCGGGCTCTTGTACAAATCGGTGGGGACCGAGTTCACGCTGGGGACGGAGGACAAGCCCGAGGACTCAGGGACGGAGCTGCCCGAGCAAAAGGCTCTGGCCGAAGATTTCGACACGTGCAAGAAGTCCGCAGACCTGATCAGTAAGTAGGTTTGGGGCTCGGAGCACCCCAGAGAAGGGGGGGTCTGCACCCAAATCCCCGAGAAAGGAGGCTTGCATGCTTTTAAAGACCATCCTTCCCTCGCTGGCAGCCTCGGGAGCCGGGGCGCTGGGGGCAGCCGGCTGTCGGAGGAGTGCAAACGCTCCCCGCGTTGCTGCTGCTGGGTGTCAAGAGGTGGAAAAGTGTGTCGGGGAACAGCAGAGAAGAGGGACAGGTCGGGGCTGGTGGCTGCTCCGGCGAGCCCAGTGGGGAGCACCCCGGGCTCTTTAACCGGGCACCCACGCAGCGGCAGGATCGGGCCCGGGGGTGCCGGGATCCCGCCATCCTGTTCCCCCTCCCCGGGAACAGCCACCCCTGGCTGTGAGCTCCGCCTCAAGCAAACTCGCAAGCGGCTCCTAGAGCTGAGCTTCAGAGCGCCGGAGTTTCGGGATGTGAAACCTGTATGTGCCCGCACGGATTCTCGCCTCGGTGGTGGCATTTATGACTTTTATGTATCTTCTCCCCAGTCTCCAGACCCGCTCTCCCCATCTCTTTCCCTCCCGCCTCAGCCTCCCGCCCGTTGCTCTGGGCGACAGATTCAATTTTCTCTCTCCCCTTGGCTTTTTTTAGGACAAATCAGACTAATTGTGACAAAATGCTGGTTATCTCTGGAAAAACAATTAAATTCCTTCGATTACATTTAAGGTAAAATGTGCTTAGCAGCGTAAAGAGGCTGGATAATGGGGGAAATCGCCCCAGAGTGGCATGTAGGACTGCCTGGATCGATATCCTATTATCGAATTGTGCATATCTCTTTCAAGCACCTTGCAAACTCTTCCCTAACATCTAAATTATAGGGTCAAAATTCGGATAATTACTCGATTAAAACCTATTACACTTATTAGGGCTCGCTATTGATCGGGAATTGCGTTCGACCCAAGCTGTAGATTGCTTTTTCTTTCTGGGTCCGAATATCCCAACTTTCTCACCTCTAAACATCGCGACTCTGGCGATAGAGGAGGGTTCCCTGGAAAAGAAAGTAGTTGTGAAAAATATCTATAGCTGTTCCGTGTCCTGAGGGGGAGAGAAGGGGCTGCGAGTGGCGAGGGATAAACTTCTATGGTAGAGAATAAGAATTTCTCTACAGCTGGGGAGGGAGAGGAGGACTCAGAGCTTTCTAGTTCCTCCATAGCATGACTCTTTCAATTAAAATTAGTCAGCGAAAGGAGTCTGGAATCTGCTCCAGCCCGAGCCTTTTGCAACAACAGACGCATTTTTTAATCTCTAAAGCAAAACCGGGAACGAGGCGTTAATAGAATTCGAAAGATATTTTTTAAAGCTGCATGTAGCGGGCAGTAATTATTCGTCTAAACTCATCTGACTTTTGTCATATTAAATAGATCTGGGCGAGCGGAAAGACTGACGAGGTCAGCCTACCGCTAATCTCACACTTTTATCTCCAGACAAGGAGAGAAATGCAGCACTAGCACTTCTCTAAAAATAAATGTATTGGGAAGCATCGCGGAGCGGCGCGGGCTTCGCCTGCTGACAAGTTTCCCGGACACTTCTCACGTTTAGTTCTTCGGTCCTACCGCCTTAATTTAATGTAAAGCAGTGACAGTCACGAACTGATATGGGACTGCTCGAAAATAACGAAATTTAATTCCTCTATTTCCCTCTTGTAATTAACATTAGCCCAAGCAGTCGTTTAATTTAGAAGAATTGTTCCAAAAAGCAGCTCTGGACAGCAAAGTACCAATAACCGCAAAATGCAAAGGCTTTCTGATAAAAAAGGGAGAAAATAGTGCTTGTCACACACCACTCGCGAAATTCATGTAATGTTAAAAATAACACTTAAAACTCCGTGTTAAATTAATATTTAACACCTTCCGGAAACAAAACCGCCAGCCCGGTGTCAGTGTCCATTGCCAAATGCATTCGAGCTGCATTTTTTCTGTTTAATGAAAATTTTAGTTGAGCTGCCACTGGGATTTCCTAGAGTTTACTGGAAAAAAACAAGCTCTAACATACGCACTGCACCTTCGCTGGTCGGCATGGGTGAAAGCGACGGGTGCTGGCGTTGCACTCAGTCCCCAGATCTGCCCCGCAGCTGTAGCTACCCGCACTTTTTAATAAATTCTTGTTGCAGAAATTACCCGCTGCGATTTGTAACAGGTTCTACAGGTTGCAGGATGCTCCTCTGCACCCCGAGTGTTGGCTCGGGGAAAAAACCAGCCGTGCTCAGCTGTGTACCGCGGCGATCCCGCGGGTTTGCTGCTCTCCGTTTGGAACAGGGAGCTGGAAAGGACTTGTAGTGAACCCTGAGATATAAAGGGATAATTTCCGTGTGAAAAGGATTACAATAAACTTTTCTGCCTCTTTTTCTCCTAGTGAGGCAGCCGCATCTGACGTTAGCCGAAATCAGCTCGTTGCAAAATCCACATGCTTTAAAAAACACCCCTAATCTTATTTACGGGCTTTAGGGTGTCCAACGTTAGTACACGGACCAAGTTTGAGATGCAATAGCGTGTTCAGTTAATTGAGGATTAAAACCAACGAAAGTACGCACGGGATATGTTTGATAGATGAGCGACTCGCTTTCTATTTGCGTATAGCGGTTAACCAAGCTAAAGAATCCCTTGATCAGGGGGTTCCCGGGGCTGCACCCCCGGTGCAGGTGCGAGTGGAGGGAAATTGGGGAGTGTAGGAAAACACCGGCTAAAAACGATGCTGTTTCTGGGCCTCTGCCCCTAAACGTGCCCGCGGTGCTTCTCTCAATCCCTGTCCCGGCGGCGGGAGACAGTGGAGAGGATTTGCCCTCCCGGTTCCCCACGAGGGGTCCGAGCCCTCGGCCGGGGTCAGGAGGAACCGGCCTTCTGGAAAATGCCGTTTGCTTTCAGGGTTCATAACGACAGAACCGTCAGCAGAAGTCCAATAGCCTTAAATATCGGATAATTACCCTGTTCTCCGATGGAGACCCGGTAATTGGAGCGTAATATAAACCCAAATAAATTAAATGACCGTTAACTAGTTTGTACATTACACAAAATGAGTTTAATTAAGTTTGTATCTGCTCCGCTAATCAATACAAGTATTTACTCCACTTTAATACTTCCATCTCAGGAAGTGACAAGAGGTCAAACCAGGCCGAGAAAGGGTTAAAAATGCCAGAGCAAAACCCAGCAGATCTCCCATCGATGCGGAGATTTCCGTCACTACAACTGCTAATAGAGATGGGACATCTTTGCAGTTCCTTCCTAAACACGGCTGGGCCGCACCCGGAGGGCAGCGTGGGGGTTTGTCCCCTCGGCCCTGCGGGGGACACGGGGACCCCCTTTTGCCTTCCTAGAGGCCTTTCCGGCCTCTGAGTGTTTTGTGGGGAGTGGGGGGGAGGTATCCCCTGCCCTGGCCACTTCTCGAAGATGGGCAGCTCGGAAAGGGCAGCGCTGGCAAAGCCTCCCCGGGCCGGACAGCCCTTTCCCGGCCGAGCGCTCCAGCCCCCGCGGCGGCTTCGAAGGCGGCTCCGAGCCCCGTCCCGACCGCTTCTGAACAACTTTGTCCTCTCACTGTCCCCCGGCGCAGGGCAGCCGGAGGAGCACTCGGGAGGCTCGGCCCAGCCGCGTCCCCACGGAGGGCCCTGGGAGAGCCGGGCAGGGCGGCCCCGCTCCCCGAGCACCCCCGTCCCAGCGGCAGCGGGGATGCCAGGCGGGTGGATCCGCCCCACGGCGGGGCAGAGCCCCACGGGGCCAGTTTCCCTTCGCTGGCCTCACCTTGGGAGGCCGCACCGGAGGGGGCCGGGTTGGGGACCGGGCGGGGGAGCTGGGTCCGGCGGCGGCGAGGCCTAACGGCGGCTGTCGGTTTTCCGCAGAGGACGGCGAGCTCTACAAGCCCGAGGAGTGCGACCTCGACTACAGCAGCCGGCCGAGCCGCAGCCCCGACAGCGAGCTGCCGGACGACGAGGAGCTGTGCAGCGAGGAGAGCAGCAGCGGCAGCACCACCAGCTCGGCGGCGCCCGGCGAGCCCGACGCCGGCCACCTCCACGCCGAGCCGGGCGAGGCGGGCGGTGTCCCACCCCCGCCGCCCCCGCCACCGCCCCCGCCGCCTCCCCAGCAGCAGCCGCCGGCGGCTCCGGGCGCCGGGCAGCAGAGCCAGCAGGCCAAGCCCAAGAGGAAGCGGACGGGCTCGGACTCCAAGTCGGGCAAGCCCCGGCGGGCTCGGACAGCTTTCACCTACGAGCAGCTGGTGGCGCTGGAGAACAAGTTCAAGTCCACCCGGTACCTGTCGGTCTGCGAGCGCCTCAACCTGGCGCTGTCCCTCAGCCTCACCGAGACGCAGGTGAAGATCTGGTTCCAGAACCGCCGCACCAAGTGGAAGAAGCAGAACCCGGGGGCCGACACCAGCGCTCCCACTGGCGGGGGCGGCGGGGGCGGTGGGGCGGGAGGCGGGCTGGGCGGCGGGGCGCTGCCGGGGGGGCTCAGCCCCCTCAGCCACTCGCCCCCCATGGGGAACCCGCTCTCCATGCACGGCCCCGGCAGCTACGCCGGACACCCCGCGGGCGGGCTGGTCTGCGCCGCCCAGCTGCCCTTCCTGCCCAGCCCCGCCGTCCTCTCGCCCTTCGTCCTGGGCTCGCAGACTTACGGCGCTCCGGCTTTCTACACCCCGCACCTATAAGCCCGACGCTCGTTCCTCCTCCTCATCATCCTCCCCAGGCCCCTTCCCTCTGCTCCCCGCCGCCCCTGAAGGGCCGCGTGGCTGGGCGCTTGGGGGACGGGTTGCCGTGCGGCTTTTCCGTCCCCCCCATACCCAAAATGTGAAACCAACAACCGCCTGGCAGCGGCCCCGGGAGGGGAAGGGGCGGCTCCACCGCCCGCGATCGTTTCTACGACCCTTTTTATACACGACGTGTCCGGACTGAGCTTCTGACGGGAGGAGGAAAACCTCTCTCCCCCTTGTACATACAAGTAGATGTAAATCATCGTTACCGGTATTTTTATTTTCACTGTCCCTCGTTGCTATGTGGGTTTGATTATTTTAATTTTCTTTTTGGCTTCGTTTTTATTCTGGTCTGGCCACTCTTAAAAGACTTTGAAAAATATTATGTACCCATTTGACTCTCAGGGTAAAACAGAGAACTATCGGTCCTGTCCCCCGACATCGCTGAGGCAACGACGCGCCGCTCCCTCCCGTGACCTCACGGTGACGACGGTTATTTTTTATTACGTCACAGTTCGATGAAACCCGAACGTGGACGAGCCGCCGCGGACACGCGGGGAACGGGCGGCGGGGGCGGCTGCTGGGGCGCGGGGTTGTTGGTTTTTTTTTACGTTAATCATTTCTGTATATTTCTGGTTGTTACAAAAAAAAAGGTTTTAACTTTATAATTAATGTATAAGGTATGGGAGCAATGAGCAAGAGATGATATAGAAAGCACTTTGTTTGCTAAACACTTTAAATCAATCAATAAACTTTAAGAAAACGGCGTTTTTTCGGTGGTGGCGAGTCCCTGCTTTTCGGCTGAATCTTTGTGAGACGAGTTTCCTCTGGAAAACGCCTGGCTCAGGAGACCTTTGGAGGGGTGTTTTGCATCATCCTTTTTTCGTTTCGTTTACTGTGAGAGCGTATTTCTGATACGCAAACAAACTTTACTCTTCTTGTGCGAGAAAGGGAATTTCCTTTCATATTTCCCTTGTTTGCATCTTCTTAATTGGATTTGCCGATTGTTGTTGTGCAATATTGAGGATTTTTCTTTTTCTCTTAAAGAATCGGAGTTGTCTCCTGTGTTTCCACACAAGGGGAGTCTCATATTTTGGAATTGTGCAAATTTTATAAATCGGCTGTCTCATTCGGATTCCACTACTAGAAAGAAAAGGCTAACCTTACCATAGCCTTTCCGCTGATTAAACTACTATCTGTTATAATGTATTCTATTTTTTGCTTATTTGCAAATAAGAAGCCTATAACGGCTGTGACCATCCCGAACTGGCCACCGCTACAACAGCAGCTTCTCGCCCGATGCCCTAAAGACACTTTCATCCCGTCTCCACACTCCCTGCGAGACTCCAAATATCACGCGGGGAAGAGCTCTCTCTGCCCACTAGTGTTTGGTTTATTTTTGGTTTTGTTTGGCGTTTTGTTTGGGGGGGGCGGGTGGTTTTGTGGTGGGTTGATATGTTTGTGGGTTTTGGTTTATTGCTCGTTTTGGTATTAGCCCAGAAACTTGACGACTGCCTTCCCAGCGGGGATTGTAAGAAAGCAGCGTTTTACGGAGAGATTTTGGGGAGCAAATTGCTGCCGGGGTTCTGCTACCCCCGCGGCTCGTTCCTCCTGCTCCTGCTCCCCCTCCCCGGGCTCCCCAGCCTGGGACACATTTGGTAGCCGCCGTAGAAATAAATAAAAGGTTTCAGCCTCCCCGTGGAAATAAAAGGTGCCCCGGCAGCTGGTGTTCCAGGCAAGCGGAGCTGGCTGCGCGGTGCAGCCCCCGTGGGTTCCGTTCCACGGGTGGGTGCTGGGACACGGCAGCCTGTGGGGAGCCCCGGGGAGGGTGCGGGCACGCCAGCTCTGCTCGGGTAATCATCTCCCCTCATTTAGAACGGTGCAAGAGGCAGAAGTCTCGCAGCAGACCCATTTGCATTTGTAGAAATCAGAACTTCGACGATAAAAGATGTTCTGAAGGAAATTTTCGGGGAAAACATTACAAACGGTGCTTGTTGCACAGCTGCTCCCGGCAGGAGAAAAACGGGTACACTGGGAAATGGATATTCAGGAGACTCGTCCACACTGTAAAACTAACCTGTTGCTGACCAGGTTTGAGCCAACACTACTAGTAGCTGAACTGTTAGCTCAGATAAGACAGGACTCCGCTTAATCAAGAGATAATTCAAACCCTTTCTACTCTCTGGGAGCTTCAAACAATTCCCCTGGGTGGAAAATAATTCAGCTCCGACAGGCTCAGGGTTTTAGAGTAGCTGATTTTCCTACTCCAGGTCAGTTAGCATTCTGAAAGGGAAATCTGCTCCTGTGAGTGTCACTACTCACAGCTGTTGGCTGAAGTAGTGAGCCTGAGATTCCTGGTCATTAAACTCGATCTAACAAGGTTTCTCACATTTTAGAGCAGCACTGAAAACAGAGCCGCAGGTATCTTTCTCAGCGTAGTTCCGGAAGTTATTGCTAATCCCCGCTTGAATGCCTCATCCAGAGGTCTGATCTCGCAGAATCACAGAATGTCAGGGATTGGAAGGGACCTCGAAAGCTCATCCAGCCCAATCCCCCTGCCGGAGCAGGAACACCCAGATGAGGTTCCACAGGAAGGTGTCCAGGCGGGTTTGAATGTCTGCAGAGAAGGAGACTCCACAACCCCACTGGGCAGCCTGGGACAGGCTCTGGCACCCTCACTTAGAAGAAGTTTCTTCTCAAATTTAAGTGGAACCTTTTGTGTTCCAGTGTGTACCCATTATCCCTTGTCCTATAATTGGTTGTCATTATGAAGAGCCTGGCTCCATCCTCCTGGCACTCATCCTTTACATATGTGTGAACATTAATGAGGTCACCCCTCAGTCTCCTCTTCTCCAAGCTCCAGAGCCCCAGCTCCCTCAGCCTTTCCTCACACGGGAGATGCTCCACTCCCTTCAGCATCTTTGTTGCCCTGCGCTGGACTCTCTCCAGCAGTTCCCTGTCCTCCTGGAACTGAGGGGCCCAGAACTGCAGAGCCTCAGCTCTGGTGCTTTTCTTCTCTGACATGCAGACCCGCACATTGTCTCCTCAAGTGTCCTCTCACAGGACAGTGTCATTCAGAGGCCACCTAGAGCATCAGCAGCAAAGAGCCAGCTCTCCAGCAATGCTCCCTGGACCACAGCTGGTTTGTGGTGTTGGATCACTGTGTGGTTACAGACTTGTCAGGAGAAGCTTGATGGTATCAGCACAGGGCAGCTTTTGAGGAACATCCCTGGGCTAAACACTCAGCACCAGCTGTGCTAAAGCTAAAAGCTCTCACCTTCCTAAACACCCTAATTCCATCATCAGTGTTACTCCCTGTTGATACTCCAGCTCTCCAAGAGAACGAAACCGGGCTCTATGCAGCAATTTGAGGTTATCATACTAGAGAGTCATAAAAAGCCACCAAAGCTGTCACAGTGACCTCCCAGCAAGGCCCAAAAGCTGGTTCCCACACAGGACCTGTCTGGAGTACCTGCTGCACCGCACGCAATGGTCTGTGCTCCTACACGGGGGCTTGGGGAGGAATGGAGTGTGTTTTCAGTGAGTCATCAATGAGAAACAGACCTCGGAACAGTACGAATGATCCACTGTCTGAGGGAAAGATGATTACAATACAAGTAGGAGGTGTTTGCTCTGGTTCGTTCTGTGAGTTAATTTTTTAAATTACTTTATTATTAATTCATAAAATTCAGCATTCAGGGAGTCAGAATGCGGAACACATTCAAGAGGACATTTAGCAAAGCGTTTGCCAGAGGACAAATTCTCATCTCAGATACACTGAGCAGCACAATCGGAGGCTGATTCAATATTTCCTAGGGATGTTGTTGGCACGTACCACAGATCTGGGGCATCAGCACATATTTGAACTAATTCTCATCAAGTCAATGTGAAATCCAAGGGTGCAAGCCTGTATCTGTGAGAAGCGATTCAGATATTAACTGTATCTTACCACTGATCACTGAATTGAGGTAAAAAGAGAAGAAAACTGCTTTTATTATACTTCAAATATTTAAACTTACAGTGAACAAGTCTCAATTGTTCACATTCACTGAATAAACAGCAGTAAAATGTCTTATAATCAAAACAGCAGAAAAAAGTACATAAATACAGACAGATGCTTTCCAACCAGTGTTCTATATTATCAACCTCCAAAATTTCTTGGTGTTATTTCCAGTTGAGCAGCAGATGTGGGTTTAGTGAGGTGCTTTTTCAGATGAATTCTTAGGGGTTTTTCACATGTACTGTCGACCTGAACTCACAGTTGTGTTACATGGGTTTTTTTAACATTTTGATTAATAATAGAAAGTCTTGTTTGTATGAACTTAAATCCATTTCCCCAAAATACACCGTGATGTCTTCTTGTAGCCTGCTGTATCAGCAAATATCCGTTAATTCCTGTACCACATGTCTAAAATTGTTCTGCTCAAATAGAGATGTATTTAAATACTCAAAGGAACATTATTCTACAATGTCAGGGCAGTTCTGGTCTTCAGGTGCTGTCCCAAAGAGTAAGCAAGCAAATATCATTGCCATACAGCCTTTCTTAAGAGCAAATAAAATCATTATTTTGGAAGGTTTGGCAGACTGTGGGATGTAAATGAAGGCACAGACCAGCGTGGATGCTGAAGATGAAGGGGACAGGCAAGTAAACAAACAGGATCCCAATCAGTTTGTCTCACAAAGTGGGTGAGCCAAACATTTGCTATATCTGGAGCAGCTCTGTACACTTTTTTCCCCCTCTGCCCATAGCATTTTGAACCACATGCTCATGTCACACATGCCTCAGGTGGACAGAATGATGACTGTTGCTGTGAAAATAGCCCTGACAGCAAAACCTGTTTCTACTTCCCTGATGCTGTCTGGCTGAGATGTGAATTCATCACACAGAATAAGCTTCAAAGCAGCTCAGGAGGTTATCACAGCATCGCAAACCTGGAGCTGCTAAATCTGCAGTGCCCGTACAGGGGAAATCCTGTGGATGCTGGGAATCCTATGGGTGCACTCCATATCAATAGAGGAACACCAAGGGCACAGAGGCAGCTCATGGGCAGGACCCAAGAGTCGGGGCATGCAGGGTCAGGCAATGTGACAAACAGCAGCTAAACCTGATCTATGATTCAATAATTTAATCTTATTATATTGAAAGCCTCAGCTAGCTTAAACTGCCACTCCAACCAAAGTGCTAGCCTTCATTGTAAAACGCAACTTGTACATTTTCTTCTCTGTAATGTCACAAACCAGAAACATCTTACGATGACAATGAAGGAGAGATGACACTACAGCAAAGAACTGCAAGTCACAGAAATATTTATGTGATGTGATGACTGACAGAGTAAGGATTCACCGCTCTTTGGTAAATTGCTTTTTCAAGAGAAGGAAAATTAATCTACTAACCCTACTACAAATATATTGATCGTTGCTCGTTTTCTTACTTTGTTTTTTTCCTCTCCCCAAAACTACACACATACATTATGAGAACTTGTCCTGTACATAAAGGGACTCATTCCCAACTTTCCATTCTTACTACAGGCAGGGTGACAAATATTTCCTCTGCCTTGGTCCCCAGAGACTGTGGGAGAGCAAGAGAAGCGCAGCAGAAGAGCGTTTGGATGAGCTGTTGGGGCTTCTTCAGCTCTTTGTGCTGACCGAGTTTGTTGTACCAAGCTGCACCCTGTGTGATCTGTTAAATATGTTGAGATTTACAATTAACAACACTCCTGGGACTTACGGAACCATCACTACACCTTGTAGGGATGATTTTGAGCGAAGCAGCGTGTTTGCATTGAGCACGCTCTGCAGCAAACCTGATCACACTCTCGTTTGCTGCTTCTGCTTCAGCACTAGGGAAAAGAAACACACGCACACATGGAAGCAAAATCTAATTTTAGCCCTAGTAAAAACGTGTGGCAGACTCTCCTCCTGGGGCCGTTAGCCTTCAACTGCCAAAAATACTATTACGAAAATTCAAAGATAGCCAAAAGCAATTTCCAAACAAGCAGAATCATATATTATATTTCCATATACCTTTTATAGCATGCGAGGATAACAGTGGCTCCATAATGGCATTACAGATATAGCAAATTAATGGTGGGTGCAACGCCAACACCTTGTCATTATGCAAATTGGAATGTCGGCAGAAATGGTTATTCAACAATCCCTTTCAAAGTAACCAGACGCCTAATGCTGCTCATTACATGTAAACTAATTAGCACCACATTTAAACAACTTTAATAAGCTTTTTCCTTAACCCCTCAACAGAGGGCACTCGTGATGTTAATGCAAAAACTTAGGAGCCCTTGGCACAGGAGCACTGGGGTTTTGCTCAGGGCAGCAAGAGGCAGAAAAGCAAAGGGAATTCTACTCAAAAAGCCAAATGACAATTATTTATGTTACAGACATTTAAAGGCAGAGAAGCAGGTTGAACTGAAGTCAAGCTCAGTTTGCCCAGGCTCTGGTGCAGCCTGGAACCAGCATTTAAACCACAGTGGCCTCCTCCAGTACACCAGAGCCAGTCCCAGACCCCTCTTCCAAGCTGGTACTATATTTAGGCTCTGGACTACCCAGACCCAGCTGATAGAAAAGGCTTAACAAAAACATGAGTTCTTTCTCCACTTGATCAACTTTGATGGAGAGGAAGAGGAGGATCACACCTTGAATACTGCATTCAGTTTTGGGCCCCTCAGTACATGAAAAACATTGAGGTGCTGGAAAGAGTTCAGAGGAGGGTGACAAAGCTGGTGAGGAGTCTGGGGCACAAGTTTGATGGGAGCAGCTGAGGGAACTGGGGCTGTTCAGCCTGGAGAAAAGGAGGTTGAGGGGAGACCTTATGGCTGTCTATAACTACGTGAAAGGAGGTTGTAGCAAGGTGGGGGGGGTCGGTCTCTTCTTCCAAGTAATAAGTGATAGGACAAGAGGAAATGGCCTCAAGTTGCACAGGAGAGGTTTAGTTTGGATATTAGGAAACATTTCCTCATGGAAAATGTTATCAGGCATTGGAACAGCCTGCCCAGGCAGTGGTGGAGTCACCATCCCTGGAGGGGCTTAAAAGACACGTAGATGTGGCACTTAGTAACACAGTTTAGTGGTGGACTTGGCAGTGTTAGGTTAATGGTTGGACTCAATCTTGCAGGTCTTTTTCAACCTAAATGATTCTACAATTCTGTGAAAGCATCAACTTAGAAACATGAGTAATTAATAGCTCTCTTACCTTCTTTTCCTTCAGGGGCAGCATCAGACTCCTGCAGCTAGAAGGGCAATAACTTTGTTCCACAGGTCACAAGTTGTCCAGCTGCCAGGCAGACCCCGCTCTCACCCACACAGGTTTTCCAGGGGATGTGCTAAGTTTTGGGATTTGTAGCATCTCTCTCAGCTGAAGGGGTCACAGGCACTGCTGGATGAGGAGGGTCCAGACTGGTCATGATTTAGGCTGCTGCTCTGAGGCATTAGCTCCCGCCAGGACTCCCACCCTCTCTCTTAAACCCTTCAATGTCTGTATATGATTTTATAATGGAAAGGACAATTACCACATCCATTTAAGAGGGATGCCCCTAGGGCTCTGGGTGTACCAACAGGATCTAAGTTCTCTCACTGGCCTTTCACCAGCTTTTCCAGTAATCCTCTCCTTGTATCCCCATCCCACACCCTGCCAGGTGTTCAGGGTCTCACTGATGTGGCACAGCTGCATCCCCTTGGGTCTGACTGCCAGGCCAGCTGAGCTGTGAGACCAAACCAGGTCTCAATCCTCCAGCTGGGTGCAGGGGAACTGCATTTATGTAGAGGTCCTTGCCCAAGCTGTGGTGTTGATGTTCTGCTTGGCTTTGTACTGCACTGATTCTCACCTTTGTCTTGCCTTGATGACTTGGTTCTAGACCTGCTTTTTGTCTCAGAGGACTTCCAGGTAGTGGTTGGATGGATCTTGTTTCTGTTACCACCCTTGGTTGTGTTGGGTGCTGTGGGATGGTGGCTCTTGTCAGGAAAGCCACTGGTCCTTCCTGCCTTCTCCTTCTGCTCCTGGATCACCTCTCCTTGACACCTCCAGTCTCTATCCTCCTTTTTCTTTGTCACCTTGCTGTGGACCTGACTCCATTCTGTGCTTCCAGCATTGTGTTTTCCTTGGACACAGTTTGGAGCAGAACTTCTCATTCATGTTTCCAGATGTAAATTCAAGTGTTACTTTCACCCAGGAGCAGGTTGTTAATTGTTTTTGTTTTACTTTAATGTAGCTGTTCCAGTACATCTCAAAACAGACACATGGACAAATTGCTCTCCAGTAGTTTTCAAAATAACACCTTTCTCTCAGGCTTTGGTGTTTAGGAGGTCCTAAAGGCTGATCTTCTAGCTGGTGACAATTGCTATGAGGGAGCTTCACTTTCCTGAACCTGTGAAATTGGATGGTGTTTTTAATGGTAGGTGTGTAGGGAACAAGGATCTGGATCCAGCCTTCCCTTGGCCCAGTCTGGGGACTGCAAGCTGGAAAGTTGGTGTTTTGTTTTACTTTATGTCTGGTCTTCTCCATGAAGTATCATGGACTAGATGATCTCCAGAGGTCCCTTCCAAACCCAGCCTCTCCATGATGCTTTCAAAAGGAAGTGTTTTAAATGACCAATCTTCATCACTTGAGTACTGCTGCAAGATCCAGATGTTTTTGCCTTTTCTGATGCAGAACCTTTACATGAGTTTACATCATCTCCATGATTTAAACCACTAATATGCTTAATAGCACTGGATGAGCTACACATGCAGTTGCACAAGCAGCCAGGTATTTGTATGAGCATCAGAGGCCACCACATGGTTATTGCTGCTAAACCACGCTGATACATGCTGAACTGGGTTTTGCTGGTTGGGTTCCTCAGATTCACTAATGCTTCTTGCTTCTGGCTAGTAGCTCTTTATGATTAAGAACATCCTTATTGTTCCTTTCCACAGCTACTTTAAGTGGAACAGGTTTATTTTTTGTTTTACACAAATAATTTCTTTTTATTCTTCAGTAAAGTCCACTCTGAACTCACCGATGCCCTCCCCAGTCCACAAACTGTTTTACATGATGCACTGTCAATGCAGAACTGCTTGCAAATCCTGTGTGTCTTGCTTCCAAAACATTAATTACAAACAAACAAAACACCACATAGTTTCTAAGAGCTTTTAAGGGTTACAGTTTTCTATTAGAAGTTTCCAGCCAGACCTGGATGGCTAAAACCAAACCTCAAGTGAGTTTAGAGACTATAAAATCACAAGGTATCATGTACAAGGTGAGTATGGACCCATCACTCTGTCTCAGTAACTTCAGAGGGCCTGTGCTGAAGGGTTGGTTTTATTCAGAAGCTGGTCCACAAACTCCACATCAAGCTCATTCACGTCACTAAGTGCTTTGTATTAGAGGGCCAGATCTTTATGTTCCACCCTTAAACAGCACCAGGTTCATATGTTCCAGAGTGTTTTGCTGTCTAGATGCAACCACCTGCTCAGGTAAGAGTAACCATGGAGAAGTCTTCACTTTTAGTTCTTGTTTAACCACTGAAACAGCACTAGTTATAAAAGGATGACTTAGATGCATTAGCGTAGCTCACTGCAGCTCAGAGTTACCATGTTTTCTTAGAAATACGGAATATTCAACCTGTATTACAACTATTCATCTTAACAATGCTCTAAGGACCTAATTACTCAAGGTGTTCGGGTACCTGGAAATCAGTGTCTCCAGAAGCAGGTTATAGTACAACTGCAAAGGCATTTGAGTGAGGTATAAAAACAAAAACATACAGTAGAGATCATATGAATGATACTTTTATTTCCTTTCTTTTTTTACCCCAGAAGCCCTGAGGCCAGGAATAGAAAAGTTCCAGTAGAAACGTCGCACACACCATTTAGCAACTAAGAAGATTGAAAAGCTGGTGAGCTCGGAGACCTCAAATTTGTAAACTCCTGTAAGCAAAGTAGTGTGATGTATCTAAAAAGTACATTTATTTTGAACTCCAGAGGATTTTTATTTAATGAAGGTATGCTGGATTTTTGGAGACAGATGCTATTTAAAAATTTTTCCTCTAGCAGAGCTACACATGGACCCATGGAAAAGAGAAAGCAGGGGGTATTCTTTGCAATTCTTGCTTTTAGTTGCCTATTTGTTATTTCTGGTAGTTTAGAAGCATAACTTCTGAACATCTGTGTTGAAAACATTCCAACCTGCAGAGCTCTTGCAAGATAAACTATCAAGATTTGGTATTAATTGCTTTCTACTCAGTAATTGTGCAAGTCAGGAGGTATTTGGCAGAACTGTAAATGAGTTTTTGTCTGAGGTGGCCAGAAGCTTTTTCTTTTTTAATTCTTATAGTCTCTTGATGCATAGGAAACACCTCCAACAGGTGAGTGATTAAACCAGTGCTGTAGAGAACCCATCCTAATCTGTATTCTGGACTTCATTGAAGACTTCTGCAGTTCACCTTGAAACTGATTTTCAAACAGTCCATCCTCCCTGATATTCTGATACCCTTAAAGCTGTCGGAAACCTTGCAAGAGCACGACTGGTCAATGTTTGGTTCAACTCTGCTTAAAAACATGACTATAGCCAGCAAAGCAGGGTTGGGAGATCTGGTTAAGCACCCAGTCAATGCCAGCAAACCATGCTGGATCCAGCTGCTTGACCTCAGTGTGTCTGTTAAGTCTCTGGAGTCACACACAGAATCACAGAATGTCAGGGATTGGAAGGGACCTTGAAAGCTCATCCAGTGCAATCCCCCTGCCGGAGCAGGAACACCCAGATGAGGTTCCACAGGAAGGTGTCCAGGCGGGTTTGAATGTCTGCAGAGAAGGAGACTCCACAACCTCCCTGGGCAGCCTGGGCCAGGCTCTGGCACCCTCACTGAGAAGAAGGTTCCACTTAAATTTGAGAAGAAACTTTTGTGTTCCAGTTTGAACCCATTGCCCCTTGTCCTATCTTTGGTTGTCACCGAGAAGAGCCTGGGTCCATCCTCCTGACACTCACCCTTTATGTATCTGTAAACATTAATGAGGTCACCCCTCAGTCTTCTCTTCTCCAAGCTAAAGAGCCCCAGCTCCCTCAGCCTTTCCTCATAAGGGAGATGCTCCACTTCCTTCATCATCATTGTTGCTCTAAGAGTCCAGATGCTTGTTCATATCTGGATCCTTAGATGCACTCCCAGGCCTGAGACTGATGTAATCTAAAATGATTTATGCCAGGCACTTCACTAGTTCGGAATGTTACTTGAACGATTTTTAAAACCTCGTACTTTCACTTTGTGCTGGAGCTTTTTGGTATCAGTTAAACTGCAGCACATTCTGAGTATCTCTACAAACTTTCACAAGGTGCTTTGCAGATGTAGTTCTGAAAGACACGGGGGAACCATCTTGGGAAGACAAGAAGCAGCCCAGGATGACCTTTGTCATTTCAGCTTCTCCCCCAGCACAGGTACCAAGTTTTAATTAGCTCCTGGATTTCAGTTTGCTGAAATCAAACTCTACTCCATTCATGATCTGAAGGCATCACTTGACTTGGATTTTTTTGATTTTTGGTGTGCACATAAGAGGGTTTTTGAGGCCCTGCAGGAGCCACTGTGCTGCTTGATGGGGTACACTCGCTACAATAGAAGGTTGAGCAAATTACTCTGTGAATCATCATCACTGGTAGAAATCTAAGGCACCCTTTTTCCAAAGGCGTGAAAGTGGAGGTAAATTACAAGTTGGCAGAGGAGGTATAAATTACCTGAGTCCCTGAAGAAGGAAAAACCCCCAAACCCGAACGTTTTACCCAGAGTACATACAAGTCACAAAACATGCTGTATTTCATATACATTTCAAATAATTATGTGTTAAACACATAGCATTCTATACCACCATATCATCACAAAAATTAATGTTCATTATCAAATAAGTTAAAGTTGAAAACAATTTAAAAAATTACCCAAGTAAAAATGTACCAAGCACAATATTCTAGTGTAAATATGAAGATCTGTGACAAAGGTTTTGTGCAGTTGCACTCTTGTTAGTCCTCTTTACCCTTCATTTTATTACAATTTAATTCAGTGCATAATTAAACTGGTTGGCAAACTTCTCGTGCTTTCTTTGGTCCACTCGGTTCATTGCGTTCACCACCCGTTTCATAGCACCTCTGAAAGAGAAACAAAACAAAACCAAACCAGTTATGTTGATTATACCCAATTTCAGAGAAAAACGAACTATGATTAATCACTATGAGACTTCTTAACACTGCACTGATGAGGCTGAACAAATTTGTCTTGTTAACTAAATTAGCTGCAGCAATACATATAGTCTAATTCAGCAATTATTTTATTAACAGGAGTAAACAAGGTCTTTCAGTTGAATGGTTGTTCATTCCACCCTCCTAGCATTATTTCTGATAGCCAGACATACCAAGTTTGATCTTTTCAAAAGCACCTAACTGCTCTTGGGGAAAAAAGAACTAAAAGTACCTAACCGGATCTAAAAACCCTAATACTCAGAAAACTTCATGAAATCCCACCTGCAGAATCTATAATGTTTTTGTGAGGGATGGGTTTGCTGTTCAATTCATGTAACTACAACTCATTTAGCAACTTTCACAGGTTACTAAAATCCCATTTCATTAGCCATGGGCAGCGTAAGATGCTTTTACTCACACCAGCAATATTCCCATTCCTGAGCAGCAACTATTTAATTCACAAGCACACCACCAGAGATTGTCACGTATCTTTATGCAGAGAGGCGAACTGCTGCGGAACAGCCAAGTGTTTGGAGTCTGGCCTAGTCAGGACAGCATGTCCAATATCTTATTCTTCTATGAAGTGGAATGAGATCTCTGCTGCCTCATGATGGGTGAGCACTCGAGCCTTCTGCAGCACCTCCTGTGCTTGAAGGTGGCTCTGGAGTGTTCTTCAGATTCAAAAAGGAAATAAAGGAATGAGCTTCGGAGCTCTTAAGCTTTTTACTGCTCCGAAATCCGATGAGGGTTTGCCCCCACGTTGCTGTTCTTATTTGCTGCCGTTGTTTCCTCCCAGTAAAGATGATGCCCAGAGATTTCTCTTCTTTTGAGTGTGACTGCTCTGCTCTTGGACTGGGCAAGTGAAGACACCTGCATTTTTTTCCCCCTTCACAAACTTTTGAATGAAGATCACACAGCTCAGTTTTTGAGGGTAAGGAAAATGATGCTTAGACAGCATGAATAGGAGCAGGAGATTCTAATAAAAGGCATAGAGAGAGCAGGCCTACATAACCTTTAGGAGGTAAGGCAGAGGAATGGGTTCATGATTCCAGAGGAGTAAGAATCACAGAATATTCAGGGTTGGAAGGGTCCTCTGCAGATCATCCAGTCCAATCCACCTGCTAAAGCAGGTTCACCAGAGCAGATCACACAGGAAGGTGTCCAGGCGGGTTTGAATGTCTCCAGAGAAGGAGACTCCACAGCCTCTCTGGCCAACCTGGTCCAGGGCTCTGGCACCTCAAAGTCAAGAAGTTTCTCCTCATATTCAGATGGAACCTCCTGTGCTTCAGTCTGTGCCCATTGCCCCTCATCTTGTTGTTTGGCACCACTGAAAGGAGTCTGGTCCCTACTCTCGACACGCAGCCTTGAGAGAAAAGCAGCAGTGGAGAGAAGGCCGTGCTGTGTGTATCTGCCCTCACAGAAACCCACAGTAGCTCTTGTGTGCAGCCGAGTGCATCTTGCCTGGGGAATTTTGTTCTTCACTGGATTCTAGAGTTGCCATTTTTATTGGTTACTTCAGGTGTCTCTAGCACAAAAGCTCAGCAATCTGAGGCTGATATTTGCAGGTGTGCTCAGGTGTCACCCTAACTCTATTTATGAAGAAGGAAGTTATTTCCTAACACATCTCCGCAATGGCCTGGATGCTCTGCCACGCTGGGAGCTACACCAGTGAAGGGCTTGGCTTGAGGGATTACACCCCATTTAAAAACCGGGCACTATTTGATGTTTCCTACATGAGCAATACAATTGGCGAGTTCTAGAGTGTCTTATTTCAAGTTTAGTGCTGTTACACTCTACGCTGTCACAGTCTGCAGTTATATTTTCAGAAGATGCTGCACGCTGTGCAGTAAAATGAGGACAAGACATCCACCTGGAATGTGCACCAGCCTGTTCCAGCATCGGGCCCTGCTCACCACTCCAGCCCCGCTGACTTCTGTTCTAGCCAACTGCTCTCTCTAACAGCATTTCAAAAGCCATTTTGAAACATCTGAAAATGGAGGATGCTTCTTAATAACGCTTCTAAATGGTGGGATTAAAGATTTTCTCAGCAGCAGCCGTAATGAAAACCAAGATTCTGACAAAACACCTCGGAAGAGGTACACTTTTAATAAAATTCTGCCAATAAGGTCACCAGAGTAAGGAAAATGTGGTCGTGGTTTTGCACTTCAAATGTTGCTTAATTGGTAGGAGAAAAGTGAGCCTTTAACAGTGCAGAGCGGCCTTGACACTTTCGTGTCATGTAGGTTTTACATTAGCACCACTGGATTGTGCGATACTGTAAATGAAATGAGATCCCACTTTGATGATCTGTGTGCAATTTCACTTAACTTTATTGGCAGCCTAGAGCCTGGGTTTATCACCTATACATTTCAAGTAATTTGGGGTTGTTATAAGGAGCCAAGCTTATCATCTTGTTTAGTGCTGCAAAGCATGAAACCCATTAAAACATGACAGGTTTGATTCCCTATGCCTGGTACTAAGACACACTCAAAATCATTAGCACAAACCTGGGTGAACCAAAACCAGCTTTTAACATCTATTTTGTTAAAGCTGATATGAAGTTCCGATCATCAGAACTGTATGGCTCCGACTTCTAACTAAGATCAGGTGACATGAGAATTTCAGAGAAAACATGCTATCTCTGTACCTTGAAGCAATGTGGATTTGGCTTTGTTGTTATAACCATTGCATCAGAAAAGGGAAAATAGAGTTTAAACAAGTTTTGTGCCCTGGATGTTGTTCAACTCATCCAGTATATTTAGGGAATAACTCACCATTAATTATTTTATAATAATAATTTGGATATTTGATTTGACAACTTTACACTCTTCACCTTCCTTTGACTACTTCATTTTTGACATGTGAACTCTGAAGTGCTTCGGCTGCGTCCCATTTGATAAAGGCAAGAGCAGGCGTAGGCAAATTTATGTTGCAGCCACATCTAACCAAGACTAGATATCAGAAATGGCATAAGAGTAGACATACGGAGCTGCTATATGTTTCAAAACCTGTTTAACTTGGTTGGGGTCGGTAGGCTCCCCCTCCCACGGGAGCCAGCACCCCTCTTGCAGGTTGACTCACATATGTCTCCGTAAGTCACGGACACACCTTTGTTCCCCACGTCTAAATGCCAACGCCATCCAAACAGTTTCTTCCCGAGCTAAATGTAGATCATTTTATTAGCTGAAGTTCTGCTCAGGACAGTCCAACTTAGGCTTTCAGAAGGAAGAACTTCATTCTCACTCCATCTACACTACTACAGCGTGCCTGATGCTGTTGTGTCACTCTGAACACATCAGCTTCTTTCCAGATCCAGTACTATTTGCACACGTAAAGTAGCATCCGATTAATGAATGATCATCTGGAGAAGCTATTATAGCAATTAAAGGATTAAAAAAAAAATGAATTGGGGAATTGTGTAAGTTAGGTGAAAATTTTTCTCAAAGAAATAACCCTGGTGATTGGTACCTGTTACTCTTTACCCTCCAGAGGTGTGGAAGCATTCCTGCTCTCCAGTTAGCAAAGAAAGACATTTAGTAAGTGCATAGTAACATAAAACCAGAAAGTACCATTGAAACAAAGAGAAACAGCAATTTAACAAGCTTTAGAGAACATAAGCATCTTACTTATTGAAGACCTTCTTCTCAAGCCGGGAACGAGAAGTGTTCGCTTGCTGCTTCAAGTCTGTCAGATTGGGATATTTTTTCTTCTTCCCTTTCTTTTTGCCTCCTTTTTCATTATTTTTAGAGGAACCAAGATCCACTCCCGTAGCTGCTTCAACTTCCCTCATGAATTCTGGATCTTGCCACTCTGTTTAAAACAAAAAACACGCACTTAGAGACTCCAAAGCCCGAAAGGATTTGTAGTCCCTGAGGTGCAGGTTCTTGTCACCGCTGGTGAGGGCAGTCACTGCGCTCTACGTCGTACACAGAAAGGAAGGGGAGGATAAAGCCCTCAGCCAAAACAGCAGATCTTGACAGAAAAGCTCAGTCAGTCTGGGATTAGTATCTATTATCAGCTGCTGTAGCTAAAACTGTTCTGTAGGAAGACTCAAGTCAAGTTTTTGCAGTAGCACAGTAGTAAAGTACCAAGGAAACTATTCCATGTAGGAGAGGTGACATAAATACAGTGATTATTGAACAAAATGCCAACACTGTAGCTGAGGAATTTATCTCCAGAAATAAATTCTGAATAAGCTTGATAATAAACCTAAAAAAATGGAATATGTCAACTTTTGAGGACAGCAGGGGTGACAACATGGTAAATTTTCTGCAAAGAGCCATGTTTGCTTCAAAACATGGACTGGTATCTGACACCTAAAGAGAATTATGGAATAACACAACATGACGCTGTTGCCAGGAGCCCAATTTGCCATCTGAAAGAGATACTACTGTAAGTATCCCACACTTCCTCAGTTTAATTATCTAAATCAAGTTTCTTCTCTTGACAATAGCACAGGTATTAATTTATCTTATTGAAAACTTGTTTTATCAAAACCTTAATGCTTCAGAATCCAGTCACACACTGTAAATGGTTTCTGATCACAGACGCCACCAGAGGAAAAAGCATGAACAATTTTAACTGTAAACTCTTCAAGAAAGCTGTGGTCTTGCACCTTCAGTGTGGAGTCTTGTGTATCAGCACAAGGTAACATAGTACAAAGCAAAAACGTGGCTAGAGGATGGGTATCTTCAAGGGAAATTTAGAATAAGAGCACTGCATCATAAAGACTTCGAGCGTATGGGTTGGTAAAAGGTGTAGTAAGCACCACTTCAAAAGCAACATGGGCCAAACTCGGCATAAATATCAGAATTCTGTACTTTAATAACGAGTAACTGCCAGTCATTTTTCAGTTACTTTCCTGTGTGTCACTCAGGCTTTGTTGCCTGCAGAAATGTCTACTACCCTTACTTGACATCTATGTAGATACAGAAAAAACCAAACAGTCCTAAACGACTATACAGTTTCATTTACACACAAAGATGGTCACCGAGTGTGACAAATACTGGTAACCACAATTCAGGAGGGTCAGAGGCAATGTCCCCACTCAAAAACATGGTGTTCAGGAATACCAGAGCAATTTTCCACGGAAACGTTCGATCTAACCTACTACGATACGCGAAAGCAAGGACTGATTAAAACCCAACGCACCAAAAAGCACGAGGAAAATGAAGCTGTGCAAGAACGGAGCAGAAGTATAGGGGGAGAAAACAGCACACATATACTTGATAGATCATAAGACCTCACAGACTCTTTTTATTTTTTCGAAGTGAAGGAATACCAAACAGCACAATTCAGATACAGGAACGATTAATCCAAGATTAAGGAAAACTGTCTAAACAGTTTATCTCCCAGTAATAAGAAGGCGTCACAGTTTAGGAACCCAGTGAATGGAGCAATTGTTTAAACACAACGAAAAAATGCCGGCATCCAGTAGAGATGAAACGAGCATTTGAGTAAAATGAAGGAGCAATTTAAAAGCCTTTGAGAAAAATCAATAGAATGCCAGGGAAGAGCAGCCTTTCTGAGCATTGATGGGCCCCTAAAGCTCTTCATACATTGTTACTGAGTTTAGCAGCAGGGAAAAGAAAATTACACAGTTTGCGAGGGGAGGCGGGAATCAATACTGTAGTTAGTACAGAGATGCTATTTCACATCTGAGTGGCCAGCGGCCGGTCTTCACCAGCCTGTCCTGATACCTGTTTGTTAACAAGTCACTAAGGGCTGAAAAACCAGATACTCTTCAGGGCTGACACAAAAAATAGGCACTTAATTTGCTCCTGTGTGCGAACTATTGGAAAAGGATGAACGCTGCAGATTAGCGGGTTGGCGTAATCCCACCTGATTCATTGTTTCGGGACCAAAGAGCCCAAAGCACCGTTTTGTGGATGTTAGCTACAGTTTAACATTGTATACTAAGTTTAAAAATGTTCCACTGCAACAACGACAGTGTTGTCAAAACACAGTCATTATCACACACACTGTGTTACTTTTACATGACTGTTTTCCCTTTTAATCATCCAAGGATGAAAATGAACCTACCACCAACAGGAAGAAGACGCAGGAAGATTTTTGGTGTCATTTAACCATGCAACTGATCCCTAATTTGGATGTTTGGCATTTTTCAAGCTGTTGTCATTAGCAAACGATATCGTCAATCATAAGGCCAAAGCACTTACTGTACAGAGTGGGTCCCCACTTGTACATTTTCTGTAGCAGCACCGCTCAGATTTGCTTCAAAAATCCTTTACCAGAAATTAAACCAAAAAATGCCAAAAGAAACCCCAGCACAAACCAACTAAAGAACCTTCCCAAACTACAAACTCAAAACAAAGACCATTTTTAAAGGTTGAAGAGAATATTACAAAACAAATATAAAAATATTGAGGGAACAGGGGGAAAAAAGCAAACAAAAAAAAGCAGTGGATGAAAGTATTTAGTGACAGCTGGCATACATACGGCTTTAGAAACCTGTTAAGGTTTTGTCCAATAAATTAAGTGCCATTGCTTGTTTGGTATCTCAGCAGACAGACGGGCTGGACCTTTGTGTGACATCTCAGCTTACCAACGGCACTCAATAATGCAACGCAGCCGTGTCAACACCGGTTTGGGACTAACATCCACATCCTTGTGGGCCAGAGGTGAGAAGACTCTAACAACACCATGCTGACACTGTAATAAAAATAAATTTTATGTCTAGCCTCCAGCAACGGCAATTTCACAGGGAAAAAAAAAGAAAAAAATCAATATTTTGCAGTGCAAGTCATTTTTATAGCGGAGTATTAGTTTCTAGTTTAAAACTAGTCCCGCAAGAACGCCTACTAGTTTAATTTTGCGGGTTTTAGTTTGTTGTAACTAAGTTGGGAAGTTGCCTTTTCAGCACAACATCCACATCCCCAGTCTGGTTTTGCTGTGACAGTCCAGCCTTGCCCGTGCTGTTGGTTGGATGCCAGTTTGAAGCATTTCACTCCATCTGGACAAGGATGGAAAGCACCTGCAAACACAGCACTCGGACACGTGCAGAAGGTGTTTGTTACCTGCTGCATTTGTGTGGCGCTGGTCACAGCCACGCACAGGCAGGTAAAGCCAAATCTGTGTTTCAGGAAACTGGGTGGGTCAGCTGTATGTTTAAATGTGCATTTATTCACTACAGACCTTTTTGGATAATAGAGCAATGAGTGTTCTTTATGCTCTGAAGGGGTATCGTGGAAGGTTCAGTAGCCTCATTAATAATATATAACTGTGAAATTGGTGAAATACTGAGTCAGAGCTTCAGAGATAACTAACTGCCCCTTTCCTTCGTAAAGGGAGCGTAGTAGAAGATATCAAAATGATAAAGCCTAAGAGTAAGTTTAATTAGAATGCAGAATACTTACCCAGAATAAATAGCTTAAAATAGAGAAAACCAAGACCTGCTGGAGGAAGGCAGATTAAATAAAAGCTTTGAAAACAAATCTGTCCCCTCCAATTATCCTCTGTCTTTGCTGGATGGAGCCCTCTCTCCCATCTTGCTTCACAGTCCATCAAATTGCAGCAGCCTCCTGGTTGCAGAACCTGGTGCTCTGTGAAAATCTGCCTTCTGTCCATCACCAGTGAGGTTTAGTTGTACTACTGTAAAAAAGTCCCTGACTCCCTCAAGAAGCCTTCCTGCCTGTGTATTTGTTGCTTGTTGGCTCTCTCACTGCATGCATTCCTTACCCAGCAGTCCAGAGCTTTATCCCAGCTAAAAATGCCCAAATGATCCTGGGGAAGGATGAGCTTTCCCTCCAGAGCACTGCACACCTGACAGCAGCAGCCACGATACAAGGATAACACCGTTAGTTTTGTTGCCCATCCCCATTGCTTTAAAAATTAATCTGGAGTATTGCACAGTAAACTGCAAGCAAATAGCATGGGTCTGCTTGTTCCCCTCCTCAAGCCCATCACAAACATCACACCTGTTAGAACACTCAGACCAGTTATAATGCCAATAAAGTAAAGCTCAAGGTGGGGGCTTCGCTAGTTTAGAGTATTTTCTAGCAACACTGCACAGAAGCACAGCGTAATAAGGCCAAGAATTGTAAAACACAGCAAGTAAATAAAAATGAGTAGATACAGGAAAAACAAGTTCCCACGTTCCCCAGTTCGCAAGCCACCACTCTGCCAATATTCATAGTAACACAGTGATCCCAATAATACTATTATATTACATAAATGACAACTGTTAGGGACCAGCAAGATTAGACAACTTCTATTCTCAGAAGCACAGGAACAGTTGCAGTCAAGCACTTCCCAGGAAAAAGGGTTAATTGTCCTGAACAAACAGGTGACAATTCACCTGTCTGAGAGGTGTTAGGAACATTATGGTAACTATTGGAAATAAAGAACAAATGCAATGCTAACTTTATTCTGTGTACACATGCATCCTTATTTATTACATAAGCACAAATCACTGGAACTGACCTGAAAATTAAAATCAACAGGAATTTAAATGAGAGAACGGGGTTAGGAGCAAACCAGAAATATGATCCAGTTCTGTGGATCTCATCCCAAGCCTTTAGCAACTGAAGAATTGCCTCCCTTCCTCCATATAGCCTGTCACATTGGTTATTCAAATGTATATCAAGATTGTCCAACTTGTAGCCAATTGTATCTATATATAGATACAATACATACAATTATCATACAGATTGTAAATATATTGTAGATATTTTAAATATCGTATACCATATATACAAACATATTTACAATTAAAATATTATACTTCGATTCAAAGCTTATCTCCCACCTCTGCCTAATGTTTTTCCAGATTTTAAATTTTAAGATGCTGTGCAGACACGAACCTGGTTGAGTCGCTTGCTTCTCAAACCGCATCTTTTCTTCTCTGGCTCTGTCCTCTGCGTTAAGAGGAATCCCAGCTTCATCTCGAGGAATTATCTTGCCATGGAAAGGGCACTTAAGAAAGAAAAGTAAAAAAAAATATGTATCTCAAAATTTCTGAATGAAAATAAAATGCTTACATGTTATTCAACATAGCTTAAAGCCAGGCACCATGATCAAGTAACAAAACTCCACGCTTGATCCCCAGTCCCTCTCAGAAAGCATCCTGATGCCATAAACATAATGTGTTTAATATCACAGAATCACAGAATGTCAGGGAGTGGAAGGGACCTCGAAAGCTCATCCAGTGCAATCCCCCTGCCGGAGCAGGAACACCCAGATGAGGTTCCACAGGAAGGTGTCCAGGCGGGTTTGAATGTCTGCAGAGAAGGAGACTCCACAACCTCCCTGGGCAGCCTGGGCCAGGCTCTGGCACCCTCACTGAGAAGTTTCTTCTCAAATTTAAGTGGAACCTTTTGTGTTCCAGTTTGAACCCATTACCCCTTGTCCTATCACTGGTTGTCACCGAGAAGAGCCTGGCTCCATCCTCATGACACTCACCCTTTATATGTCTGTAAACATTAATGAGGTCATCTCAGTCTCCTCCAGATTAAAGAGCCCCAGCTCCCTCAGCCTTTCCTCACACGGGAGATGCTCCACTCCCTTCAGCATCTTTGTTGCCCTGCGCTGGGCTCTCTCCAGCAGTTCCCTGTCCTTCTGGAACTGAGGGGCCCAGAACTGGACACAATATTCCAGGTGTGGTCTCCACAGGGCAGAGTAGAGGGACAGGAGAACCTCTCTGACCTACTGACCACCCCCCTTCTAATCCACCCCAGGTACCATTGGCCTTCCTGGCCACAAGGGCCCAGTGCTGGCTCATGGGCACTCTGCTATCCCCAGGACCCCCAGGTCCCTTTCCCCTACACTAATAGGTTATTCCCCAACTTATACTGGAACCTGGGGTTGTTCCTGCCCAGATGCAAGACTCTACACTTGCCCTTGTTATATTTCATTACATTTTTCCCTGCCCAACTCTCCAGCCTGTCCAGGTCTCTGGATGGCAGCACAGCTTCCAGTGTCAGCCACTCCTCCCAGCTTGGTGTCATCAGCAAACTCGCTGATAGTGCACTCTAGTCCCTCGTCCAAATCATTGATGAACATATTGAATAACATAGGCCCCAGCACTGACCCTTGAAGCACTCCACTAGATACAGGCCAATATATTCCAAATCTCAAAGAAATAATATCATTGTAATATGAATGTCCAATTTCGAGAGGCCAGGCAGCACAGCCTGTCAAGTCTGGAATGCTGCATTGCATTTTGTTGTTTACATGATATCTCTATCCTGTAACAATCCCACTGAAACTATTTCAGCGCATCCAGACCCTTCAAGCTCAAGTAATACAGGAAAAACAGGGATCTTAGAACATACTATTCAAGCAAAGTATTTCTGCTCAATAAGGTTCATCATTTGAGGCTGTGCAGGATTTAGCTTTCGTAACAACTCATTTGTAAACAAAATCTCTTTGCCCCCCAAACACCCACGTTTCTAAAACCAGTTAATATCACATATGCGTCTAAATGAGGAAAACTTACTGGCAACCAACTAAACTGTCTCTGCTTTACTGTCACATACTCATGTATCACAGTAATAAATAAATACCTATGATGAATGCCAAAAATATTTAAGAGTTTTTTTAAACATTTACAGCTTCCTTACCAGAAGGATGCTTCCCACATGAAGCACAGATCAACAGCAAACTTCTCCAGACACAATTTTCTTCCACTCCCTTGAGCTACATTTACAATGTGAAATAAACTTTTATGGACATGTTTTAACGAGATTTTCTCTACATAGCACATATCCTGGAAGTTACATGTTACTTGGTGCTCACCTTAATCCGATCTTGTCTTTCACACAGACTTCCATTAGGCATTGGCGCTCGACATTTATGTTTCACTGGTTCAAACTTGCCAGCAAATGTTATATATCTGGTTTTCAACATTTCTGTTATTTCTTTATTTTCCACCTCTTCCTCTACTTCACTGGGTGCCCAAAATCGATGCTCAGAAGTAAATCTGGGAAAACAACGAACAACAATTATTCACGAAGTTGTAAAAAAGCACATAAAAATTTCCGTGTCATCCCATGGTAAACTTAGATGGTAAACGTAGATGTAAAAGGAGGGGAAGCTTTATTAGTGAACGAGAAAAAAAACAGATATCTACCACTCTTTCTTATGACTCCTATATTACTAAGATGTTTTTAAAATATCACCAAAGCCTGTCTAAAATGGATTTCTTGTTTAACCTGCTAACCTATCACCAGTCTTAGCTCTAGTTTGTGATCTGACATTCAGAGTCAGTCATTCCACATCCATTTCTAGTGAACAAATTTGTAATTCTGTAGTTAATATTCTTCATCACAGAATACTTCTATGATTAAAGACAGAAGATAGATCAGGAAGGAAACACTTTGTTCTTAGCTTGTCTGATTTTATTCCTGATAGCTGTACTCCTGCAGCGGGTGTTGAAATCAGAATATATCGCAATATACTGAGAGCAAGAAAGAGAGTGAACAATCGGCCGAGTCTCACAGAGATTCTTTCTTCCAGGTTCTCCAATACAGTGTCCAGAAGTCTAAGAAACTTCTGGCATTTTCCTCTAGGAAATCAAGCTATAATCCATTGAAAATCTATTTTAAAATTAGAGATGCTACCTGTTTTTACAGACACATATGGGCAAATATACTTGTTGTTAACCTGGTGTAAAGAAGATTAGTATCAGGGCAGCAGATACGGGGAGTAGGAGAGAGGAGCAAGGACCCTTGAGTAACATAGTATTTTCAAACTTTCTCAACAGCATTCATATAATTTCATTTTAGCCACCCTAGGCTGTCAATAGTCTATAATGAGAAACAAGCAACACAAGGGAATAGTTACCTGACTCATTTTAGACACTAATCTTAGGACACAAATGATTGTTGCTCTGATGGTAAATGTTTGTTTCTTCTAATCATGAAAAGAAATAAGGGAGACCAGCTTAAGCTTAGATATCTAACTTTAAGACATCTGAAGTGAAACAACAATCTCACTCCCAATTAAGGAAATATGAAGTTAAAGAGAAAAAGATAGAACCAAACTAAGCAAAAAAAAGTTCAGCCTGCAGGTCTGCTGCTTATTATTAATACAAGTGAAATGGAGATATCCAGATGACAGGTCTTGATAAAGACTTAAAATTCGTAAAGGACACTTCCCAGTGCCTCCCTTCCACACAAGTTTTCCACCCAGTTGCTCCCAGACTGATCTGGGAGGATTTTGTCTTGCTCATTAATAACCCTGGGTGTCATTTCTGAGATGTCACCTTCTGCAGGGTGACCACAGGTTCCCACCGATCACAGCAATCTCAGTTCAGCAAAGCACGTAAACCAACACTTCAAGAATTCCTTCAGTGAGAATGAAGAGTTTGGATGAATTTTATCTAAGCAAGTTTTTACCAGACGACAAGTGAAAAAAAATCTTAAAACTGAAGGAAATTCATCTGACCGTAGTAGCCTACACTATACATTGCTGCAGGTTCACTGCAACATTTGACCATTAATGTTTACAGATATATAAAGGGTGAGTGTCAGGAGGATGGAGCCAGGCTCTTCTCGGTGACAACCAATGGTAGGGCAAGGGGTAATGGGTACAAACTGGAACACAAAAGGTTCCACTTAAGTTTGAGAAGAAACTTCTTCTCAGTGAGGGTGGCAGAGCCTGGCCCAGGCTGCCCAGGGAGGTTGTGGAGTCTCCTTCTCTGCAGACATTCAAACCCGCCTGGACACCTTCCTGTGGAACCTCAGCTGGGTGTTCCTGCTCCAGCAGGGAGAATGGACTGGATGAGCTTTCGAGGTCCATTCCAATCCCTAACATTCTGTGATTTAAAATTATTTTTAAGATAAACTAGGTTAAAAAAGGGTTTAAGCAATTCCAAAGCCATTCTATGATTTGCCAAATCAACAGAAAAACATTCAACAAGGAGAATGCTTGTTAAAGAGATACATTCTGTCCAATAATTTCTTCAACAAACATATATAGCCAATGCCAGAAAAATTCTAACCTGCTGTAAAGGACAAGTAGCTTAATTTTGGTAAGTTAGGGGACAAAGGCAAAAAGAGTTATAGTGGAGGTCAGTTCAACATTCAATCTAGAAACAAATATTTTTCCACATTTTTTTCAGGCACATACTTCTGCAAAATACAGCCTAATCAAGACAGCTCTAAGAATCTTTATAGTATAGCACTACTGCTATAGGGAAACATTAGAATGGTACAGCATTTTAGCTTCTGAAGTTCTGTGGCAAGATTGTACAATGGACGGTAGATAAAAGAATGAAATTAATTCCTTGTTTGGTCAGTTTTAATACAATCCTGAAAATAAGATTGGCTGCTGGGTGTTAATAACATTACAAACACCAGGAGGGGAAAGCACTCCTAAAAAGACATCGTACAGAATTTCTAGCTTCATAGAATCTTGTAGTAAAATGGTAATGCCCTTTGGTGGTCTGAACTCCCCTCCCCCTCCAAATTATCAAATTACAGTTACCTGAGAATGAAGAAGCATTAACAGTTGTGCCTCCCGACCTTTCCAATTAGGAAAAAGATCTGGTTAATATTTTGACTTCCCCCCCCCCCCAAAATAATCTGCATCCAACATATCTCAAGGAAATTAAAATAATGTTTTACTCTATATATCATTAATGAGTATTTGTAAACTGGACTTAAAATAGTCTGATTCCTACAGAGATATTCATAAATATTATTACTTAATACAAATATATAAATTATTTTCTCCCAGCATGACTTAGAGCAGGTGAGAAAAGGACAAAGCAGTGCTAAATCCCAAAGTTTTCTGCTTTCCTGCTGCTGTAATTCAAGCAATGCTTTAAAAAGGCAGAATATGAGGCATTTGAAAAAATAATGCATATGACAAGTAAAACCTTTTGTAAGACAGATCAAAAGGGGAACAGATAATCAACTAGAGGATCAACAACACCTCACTCATGCTCCTAGAAATATGAGTGTTACTAGCTAGACAAGTAATAGAGGCTTTAATGGAAATTAAATCACTATATGTTAGGAGGAATGAAAGACAAGTAATGGTTAACTGAAATCTAAAAGAAAAATGCAGCTCCTGGAGAAATTTCACACTCTTTCAACAAATTTATATCAACTTCCTTCCTAGGACGGTGGGAAGCTTATCAAAAGCTTCAGTAAATATAAATTCTAAACCCAGTATGATACATAGAGAGATCCTGAAGCTAAATGAGCTCAGTCAAATATCCTAATCACATCATTAAAAGTCCTGCAGCAGCTAATTTACCCTGATCCTAAGAGTAAGGTAATTTAGCTCAAGGAGGAGGGTAGAGTTTGGAAGGCCCACACTACCCCAAACTGTTGGTTAAGCTGGCACAGCAGTTTCTACACCACCTTCAAACGGTCGAATGGAATTTTAGGACTGTATAAATGTAGGAGTAGTTATGTTTATACAGTTCTAAAATTCCATTCAGCCCTTTGAAGGCAACCGTGAGGCTGATGTGGCCCCCAGTGAAAATGAGTTTGACACCCCTGCTCTACACAGTCCAACACCGTGCAGTATACCACATCACCCCCCAAAAAAAAGTACTTCCACGGCTTTATAAACTCATTTTAAGAGTCCTTAAACTAGCTTAATGAGCTGTGCGAGTGAAGGCAGAAGTGAGGAAAAAGGTTCGGCCCAAGTAAAGCCCAAGTTACTGTCACCTTCTGGAGAAGGTGATGCTTCACCGTTTACCAGCTAAACAAAACTTCTTCAGAAAATCATCTTCTTGGTAGCTACACTCTCACTATCAAAATCTTCATTTATCATAAATGCTGTAATTAAGTGTAGTGTTAAACAGGTGAGGGGAAAAGACTCTTCCCCTTCAGATTTTAAAAATTCAAATTCCATACACATTCCATATGTGTTATCTGGTTGTTTTTTTCCTCTTCACCTCCCAGACATCTTATAGAGACAGTATGTGTGCATATAGAAAGGTTAAAGGACTACCTTAATTTTTCAATAAATATATTTTATTGACCCTCACACCAGGGGTCAATGCTGCTGAGTGTGCAGGGCTACTTAAATTATCTTCAGTTAGACTGGCATATCTGTAGTTATAGACTATAAGGTTCAGAAGTGTGCCCTCTATTTTATTAGAAAGCATAAAAATAAAACAGTACAGCACAAGGCAGACAGGCAATGAAATATGCTTCTGATTTCACTTATGACTTGAATAACTCATTTGCAATGTAAAATAAAGCCTTACTACCTTTTTGGCATTATCACAGACAAATGCTTCTTAAAGCTCTGCTGAAAATCTTAACCACTTTATAGGCTGTGAAGAGCTTACATCACATCAGACAGAGCCCAAAAGCCTGGAGTGACTGTGTTAAAGCACTATGATGTGTCAAATTTCACGGGCTTTCTGTCATTTAAAACATTCAAAATTTTATACAATCCTCTTGCTGATTTCTGCAAACACTGTCTTCACCCTGCAATCATGGCTTGTATTCTTCTGTTTGTTTTTGATATGAAAACAAAGTTAAAGTAATACTTCTGAGAATAGTAGAGTTTGATCTGCAACTCAGCCAGACAATGGTTTTTGCCTTTTCCAAACCAGGTATGGTACACAATGATACTAAAGAGTTCTGGTGGAATTTAATGAATTTTATACATAGAGGGAAGGACTTTGCATCCCAACTTTCATATAAAAATGTAGTACTAAAAAGGGGTTTTAAAAACTGACTAGAAACAAGTTTGGATGCGTACCTGCCGTCTCTTCTCTGAGGCATCGCTAAAGCTTTCCCCAGCAATGCTTCATGTCCCAGAAACACAGAACCTTTCCAGACAAGAATGGAAAGTGAGAGATCCAAATTCAAATCCTGTAACTGCCACCTATTTCTTGTGTGACTGAACAAGCAGATCAATTTCCTCAGTCACCACTCTGTCAAGTCAGGAAAAATACCCCCGACACCTTCCCCAGCCTTTCTCCTACCTTGCCTGCTATTTATTTAGACAGTAAAGTCCCCAGCAGAGACCATCTATCATGCACTTGCACCAGCGCTTTGCATAACGAGGTACCAATTTAAATTGGAGTCAGTGATGCCATGCTGCAAATAATACAGAAACATGAAAAGAGCAGAAAAAAAATGTGCTTGGAAGCATCAAAGGATATTTAATTAGTATCACGTCTTCTCAAAACAAATAACATGTAAAGGTAGAATTCCTGACTTTGTTTATGGGTCCTGGAGCACAAGGGAAAGAAGAAAAGTAATTATCAAAAGAAACAGCAGTCACCCCACTGCATGACCTCTGAGTACAAGTAAATCTATATATTTGTTTAATTTATCTTAAAAGAAAAAGAGCATTACTTGAGAATCTTCCCAGCACTTGGCTGATCCTGTCCCCAGTAGTGAAGATCTAATCCAAAAGGCATGAGGGGAGCTTTAGCTCTTTCTTCTTCCAGTTTTTGCCTCTTACTGTCAGGCTCTTCCACGGCTGCTGCCTCTGTAGCTGCAGAGTCACTGGAAAAAATTAATGAAAACTCAATACAGAACAGCAATGATCACAAGAACTTTTTCTCTGTTTTCATTTCGATTCGCACACCAACGCTAATATTATCTTAGATCTTGGACTATGATTACCTTGACCAGATTATCTTTTTTGATTATTTGTTTTTTTTTATAAAAAAAGATACCATACCACCACACACTCTATATATAGCACACTGCACCACGAAACTTAACTGCATGTTCAGCTAGAGCAAGCTAAATCATATTATACCATGGGTGCAGAAGCCCAGAGATCTACTGGGGGCAGCAGTGGACCACACATGCTGTGCTCTAACAGGGGCTACAGATGGGGTATCACAAACCATTTTTAGAAAGGTCTCGCTTCTGTGAACTCACGCCCACGTTTGCATGGCAGTCACACAGAGTGCAAAGCCTTGCTTTTGTTGATAAAACTCGATCGTGCAGACTTAGCAAACTCATTGTGCATCACCACTACAGAATCCACCAGTCCTCAAAAACAGAGTAGTACTATGGAGACCTTGGGTAGTCACTGATGGAGCTTCAAATAGTCTTCACCACCTCACTGCAACATTAAATTTTTAAAGATTAAAAGTAAAAATGTACACCTGAATACTTCAAACTCTGGAGTTCCAACAAAGGAAACTCCTTTCTCAGATTACATTCCAGTTTGCTAGGTTTTGGGGGCTTTCCTGACCAATGCAGAAATGTCTTTTCAGGAACGTGCCACTTCAGTAGGTGACTCTGGTCTTATCCCCATAGACAAGGCTGGAGTTTCACCCAGTTTTGAAAAGGATCGACAACTAATACACCTTTGGAATCGGTATAAAACATCTCCAGGCAGCACTGACAGCACTAGGAACCAAGACATGGTTGAAATGACTTTCTAATTTAGCATTAATATATATTTTGTTTAGTTGCAAACCAAAAATTATCCCAATAAATGGAGATGGGTTTTTCTGTTAGAAGAAAAGGGAATACTTTATATTTTCATAGAGACCATTTACACCAAATAAAGCCTAAATCAAGCAAGTAATAAAAGGTTCCTTAAAATCCTGGCGCAGTCACTGAACAAAATCCCCCAAATCAAGCAGCGAATGTACATCTCAGCCAAATAATTGTAACTTCAAAATGAAACAAAGACAGCCTTAGCAGCTTCCCTGGTTCATGAGCGCTTTTCTTCTTGCTTTTGTGACTAATAAATAGAACAAGGGAAAGAGGTTTCTACAAGAATAAAAATTAAGATCACCTGGTGTGTGGAGGTGGTAACTTTGGTAGTTTGTCTCTAATAAGTTTCAGTGTGGCAGCTGCACAGGTTGGATCAAGTTCATCTTCATTCCCTTTCAGGTGGGCGCGGGTGCTCAGCAGAGCTGCTCCTGTTGACGTTTTCCCTGCTGGTGTTTCTGGAGGTGCCCGGGGCTCCAGCCCTGCAAGAAAACTCCATGTTTAGGAGGGATTTGCTTCTCCCACCCTCAACACTCCACAGTGGAGACAAACACTGGTTACACTTCTTACTGCTTTCAGTTTGCATGAGACATCAATCCCAAATGAAGATATTTCTGCTCGTGACATTTTTCTTATTTTGGAAAAGAAATATACTAACTACAGCAAACGAACTTTTAAATTCATACAATATGGTGCCACAACAACGAATGATGCTACTTCACCTTAGAAAAAAGGATTTTAACAATAAATGTTTACCTAAACCGCAACACTGTTGTTTGTATATAAGTTTCTAGTGTCACGTCAGCTTGCCGGTAAGTGATTTCTGTACTCAAGGTTATATCGAGGTAGAATAGAAGAAAGGAACTATCGGCACTACTGTTTAACACCTAGAAGCCCAAAAGACATCTAAGAGCAGTAGAAAGCAAAAAGAAAGGCATACACCCATAACCCCCTGTGTGCTGAGATTAATTCTTTGTTGTTCCTAAGCAAAAAGTGCTGCTAAAACTCTCTCAGCTTGGCAAAAAGAAACCACTTTTGGGTGCAGGATTCACTGCAACACACGATGGACAGGAAAGGGAACCATCGCCACCCATCCTGGCTGGCAAGGAAGCACACCAGGGAAAAAATAAAGCATGTGTAGGCACATCCCTGCTCTTTGATGATACTCAGCTACCATGTTGACCCTGCAGAGCTGAGAACATAAAACAAAATATCTTTTTCTCTACCTCCCTCTTCCTGATTTGTCAAGGGGCAGCATCACTGAGAATAGCTGAGTTTCAGTTCCTAAACACATCTGCAAACAGAATTATCTGGAGAACACTCTTCTTTCGCAGCCACTAAGCCACACAATTTGCCCAGATAACAAACCCAAGCGCTGGCAGCAGTAGTGTGGATTCCCACCGAACACACTCCAGAGACAGCAAATGCCTGAGCTCCACCTGAGGACCAAGGCGATTGCAAAGCAGTACCAGACACTGACATTCAGCACAAGCAGCTCAGCGGTGGGGTAACTTAATTACTTTATACAGTGAGATTAAACAGTCAGCCCAGACTGTAACGATGCAATTAGATAGGCTGAGCAGTTGGACAGCACATGCTTCTACCCGCTGAGATAGAGAAGCAACTCTATTAACTGGCAGTAGTAACAAGAACTTTTCAACCAGCGACAGCTAAAAATGGAAAGACGTGATCCCTCGCGCTAACGTAATGGACTATGTTTTCCCCATCAGAAAGCCTTTTTATAGAAGAAGTGACTGAAATGAAAGGCACTACCCCCCCAAAGAAACTGAATGAACACAAAAAAGTTATGGTTTCACAAGACTGAAGTTTTAAGCAAATTATCTCAGCCTTCTTACGTGAAGCAACCCAAGTTTACCCAAGTTTTAGCCATTATTTGGGATTTGTAGTCTCTTGCCACATGTAGCCACCCTTGAAGCTGCATCCAGAAGTATCCACACTTTGCTAATAATTAAATGTATGATGAGATAGCAACTAGAAGAGGAAAAGTTGATGTGGTATGAACTGCCCTTTGAGTGGGAAATTGCAGGGTCCACAGTGGCAGGTAGCTTTGGTATACAAAATATTTTTATTTCAGAGAAAACCATATTTTTCACAAACAAAATCAGAGCAACTGACCCCTTCTTTCCACCTTATAAGGTCTTCCAGTAACTCAACCTGACCTTGATTCCTTTGTACTGCACGTTCCCTGTAACCTGCAGGGTGCAAGCACACAGATGGCATTGCCTGACTGCGGGCACAAAGCAAGGTGCTGAGCTGGAAACCTTCTAGATCCATCCCTTATGGACACGTGGGTCTAAACTTTTCAAGTCCCTAGATCAGGAACTGAGTCCTCATGCAGGGAATGACATCTCTTCCTCATTCTCCAAGGCTCCAAGCTCAGGGTAATGAGAACAACACCCTGTCAGCTCCCTGCTTAATCTAGTTCTTGAACATCCCCTCCCCAGAGGGAGCCAACAATCCCAAAATCCACAAAGCTCTCAGGAGAGGGGAAACAAAAGCAGACATTCAGTTGGATCTGGCTTGTGTAGCCTTTGAATTTTGCTGCATATTGCAAAGGGTCACCTCAGTCATTCCTAGATCCGAATACAGCTGACTCCAGAGAGAAGTGAGAGCTTCAGAACACTCTCAAGGCTGAGGACTCTTCTGAGACTCCGTGTCTCTAGTATGGATTCTACCAGTAACAGTGAAGGAAAATGTTTTAAGGGCAAGGTGATTCAGGGTATGGGCTAATAACAGCAACTGCGGGAGACAGCTCCCTGCCCCTTTCAAACCAATGGATGAAAGGAAACAGGATCTGGAAAAGGAAAGAAGACAAGAGAGCACCAGCCATCAGGAGTTACCAAGTATTCATAGAGACTTCTCTGTCTTCTCCTCCCTCTCCCACAGCAACTCAATACATTCCTTCTGCTTACCCAGTGTATGACAAAGAGAAATGTGGACCATTTTCACAAGAGAGTTGAGGGGAGGGTGTGTACATCCGTGATGTAATTTGTGTGTGACAGTATTGTCCCATGTCCACCCAGAGACCAGACCCAGCTCTGGTAGGTTGATGCATTTCACCTTTCCTAAGAAAAGGCCACCTGAGTAACGTGGTGATATCCCCATAGGAGTGAACACATATCTGAGAGTGGGTATTTCAGTAGTGCCTGTCCCAGAAAGACTTTAACAGGTACCCAAATGTCCAAATGTTTGCAAGCAGCAAGCACTGGTAAGTAGGTAAAAAGACATTCACCACATTCTGAAGCCACTGTCAAACCCCAGCTCCTTGTTCTGCTCTCCAGAAAACATCCCAACACCTAAGCCCATGTTCCACAGGCAGCTCATTGTTAAAGGCAGTGCTGCTTGAGCTGCCCGAGGCTTCCTGGCAACTGAACTGAGTGGTGATTGTGGTGTGAAGAAGGATCAGTCCCTTTTAATTCTTATGTCGTCAGATGAGAATTTTTTAGCAGGGCCTGTTACGACAGGACAAGGGGTGATGGTTTTAAATTAAAGAAGGGGAGATTCAGGTTAGACATGAAGAATAAATGTTTTATACTGAGGGTGGTGAAACACTGGCCCAGGTTGCCCAGAGAGGTGGTGGATGCCCCATCCCTGGAGACATCCCAGGCCAGGCTGGACGGGGCTCTGAGCAACCTGATCTGGGTGAAGATGCCCCTGCTCATGGCAGGGGTGGCACTGGGTGAGCTTTGAAGGTCCCTTCCAACCCAAACTGTTCTATGATTCTATTCTAACCTGCCTGCCAGATGCAGATGGACACCAGCCCTTGCCATTGGCTCGTGATGCTGCTGCTCAGCATCCCTGACACTGACAGTACTACTCCCTTACTCTGCCATGCCCACATCACATACTCTAATGAAAGCAATTAATACAACACACTCACCTTGTTACCTAAATTCCCTTCCCAAAGTCAACAAGGCTTTCAAGAACATTGTTAAAAAAAAAACTTTTAAAGGACTAACCTATTCATTGGAAAAGGGTCTCAAAATTAGTAGAAGGACCAATAAAGGAAATGATAATTAAACATAATAGGATGGACATAGCCAGAGAAAGATCCAGGTTAAATACCAAAAGAAGCAATTTCATGACGTTTTGAGCTGTGAATTTGCCATTCAAGAGGGATAATGGCGCCTTCGGAGAAATGGTTTTTAAACAGCATTTAATATTTCACTGAAGGGTGCAATCTTGAAATTATGTATCTGGAAACAGAGCAGGATATGTTCCATCTCAGCTCCTGTCACAGGCTAGAAAGGCGAAAAGCCCTTCTCAGGTGCTTTGTATCTAGGTGAAGCAGAATTAATCCAAAAGATTCTGTTATAACCACACGTTACAATCATCAGGATTTGGAAGAATAAACGGTTACAAACAAACAGGCCCTTTGGCATGAAGAAGGGCAGCTGAAAAAAAACGGGTGATGGACTGTATCTATAATGTAGAATTGTCTAGACTGTATTTAGCATTTAAAATTGGCCTTTTTTTCTCCCCCTCATCCCCTCTTTTTTTTTTTCTAAGGACAATAACATCTTCCTGAAAAAACACTGTTTAAAGCAACAGTTTTGAGAGCACTTGTATGTGTGTTATTCTCAAACTGTCTTGAAGTCAAAAGGTAGCAGGTGTGCATCTCACACTGCTTTTCCTCTTCATTAAAAAGAAGTGCATGTGTATTAAAAGTTACCAGGAAACCTTAGTTTCATTGCAGTTTTCCCCTGCGATGTTTACAGAAAGCAGGATTGCTCATTCAGTACACTGGTTTGATTTGAAGGGGAAAGGATGTGAACGGCAGAGACAAGCAGCCGGCAACACACAGGAAAGGCAGGAGAGATAAATGGACAATGTGACATTTAGATAGATAAAATCACATCCAAAAGATCAATATAGGAATTCTTAAGAGTTACAAGAAGAAAATATTTTCCCATTGATTTCTTATTTTAAACCATTAACAGAAAAATGGCTAAAGGTAGATACACTACGACATCAGTAACACCACCTCTACTGTGGATTGTTGTTGTAGCATTTGTTTATAAAAATTAGGTTTTGCTAACAAGATAAAGACAAGAGTCACCATGCAGACAGCCCCAGCTGAATGGTATCCACTATCAGGGTGGGTTTGGTTTTGCCTTTAAGGCATAGATGGGATTAAGTGCAGTTTTAAAAGTAAAATTCCTCTTAATTCTGCTGTTCCATGTATTAACACAAGTATGGTACCTGGGTCCAAATTGTTCCAATAGCAGCTTTTAGAAAGAATCATAAAAATGTTCAAATCCCCTTTTTTTGTTTAAATGGACCAAATGGCACCTATTTGCCTGAAGCAATAAAGTAGACGGTGTTCAGAAGATAAATCGATAGAAGGAAAGAGAGAGGCTGGGCTTTCAGCTGAAGTTGGGCTGCTGAATGCTGACATTATTGATTTTAGCTAGTTCAGCTGGCCTTGTAATTAAAATGTAAATTTGAGAAAGAGATTATGTCCTGACAGAAATGGTGGGATTAGGGGGAGATAAAAGCCCCTCAGTGAAAATTCAGAGAAAGAGCAAGCACAGGTTTCCTCAGCTGTGTGGATTTAGAAGAAATCTAGCTACTTCAGATTCACTTACGTTTAATTGAAAAAACGGAGATAGAATATAAATAACTATTATGGACTTCAACTTTCTGGAAAAAAAAACCCAAAACTGTTTCCCATTTGTTGAATCTTCGTCAAACTGAATGTGATTTCTATTAGTACAGACACTCTCCAAGACTGTCAGGAAAATCCAGAAGTTCAGGTGCAATATTTCCCCACTTACTCTCCAGTGAGCTCATAATGAAAAAAAACCTGAATGTATTTTCCTCAGGAAGCACCAGAAGCTTTACTGCTAAATGAAGAGAACTTTGCAAAGCTTAATTCAACATGGATTGCAGATCAGAAGGTCGAAGTCCATGTCTGGGGTCCTGCTTCCAAACAGCTCCAGTGTTTCAGGATCAGCTCTGCTGTTGCTCTTCACACACGAATGTGAACAAAAGTGCTGGACCGGGTCCAGAGAAGAGCAACAAGTCTGGTGAAGGGACTTGAACACAAGACCTATGGGGAGAGGCTGAGGGAGCTGGGGTTGTTTAGTCTGGAGAAGAGGAGGCTTAGAGGTGAGCTCAGCACTCTCTAGAACGACCTGAAGGGAAGTTCTAGCCAGGTGGGGATTGCTCTCTTCTCCCAGGCAGTCAGCAACAGGACAAGGGGGCATGGGCTTCAACTCTGCCAGGGGAAATTTAGGCTGGATATTAGAAAGAAATTCCTTATAGAGAGAGTGTTCAGGCATTGGAATGGCTGCCCAGGGAGGTGCTGGACTCACCGTCCCTGAAGGTTTTTAAACTGAGACTGGACATGGCACTTAGTGCCATGATCTGGTCAATGGACTGGAGCTGGACCAAGGGTTGGACTTGATGATCTCTGAGGTCTTTCCAACCCAGTCGATTCTGTGATTCTGTGAAAATTAACAGAGGTGATCATATGATAGGAAGATTTCATTATCTCTGACGGCTCTTGCTACTCATAGGGAATAAAGATTCAAATTATATGGCACCCCTGACAGATATCTGATCTTTATGAAGCCATCACAAATTATAGGAATATTCAGGTGTGGGTTTTTTCTTTTTTGAGATAAAATTTAATCTCTACCTACAAAAAAAAAAAAAAAGGCTATTATTAGTATCACTTCATCTACACAGAACTGTAAAATGAGGAAAAATACTAAAAATATGAACAAAACCTTAAAAGTATTAATACCAGGATATCATTGATTAAAGTATTTACCATTTATTGTGGTAGAAAACTTCCTCTTTAAGTTGAGATAGACACGGTTCTTTTATCTTACCTTTGAAGGCCACTAAACAAATGGCTGTCTGCAGCTGCAAGGGGACCACACTGAAATGCCAGAGGTGGCTTTAGCAAATATTCTCACAACACACATAAGATGTGTGTGCACTCAAAGCAACTTATCACACAGACAACTGCACATATTAATGTTTCTGTATAAACTACACTACTTATCAAAAGTTGTCAAGGGGTCTTGTATAATCGGAGGTATTTAACAATCAAAGATGCTGCTCCCGGCACCCTCGAATGCAGCTACACTCATTTACATTCATCTAGAATTTTACTTTGGAAATTCAAGTTAAAGAAGAACAATAACAACTACGTTAGTTAACTAGAGTTCATCAACATTACATAAATACTTTGTTTGGCTTACTGGAATTACAGAATATATTAATTTGTTATAATGTTAGTTCTCATTAACTAACTCTATTTACGGGTCGTTTATGATCACAGTTAAGAATGAGCATAAATCAAAGCAGCAGAGTTTAGATTAAAAGCTTTCTACACCTTATGTCTTGATCTTTTAGATGTCTTGCTTATCATTTTGCAGTCCCTGGCCATTGCACAGTTCTATAAGGTAAACACCTATCGCAAACCACTTGGAAGTGTTATCAGCATTCTGTGTGGTGACTACAAATTTTGAAGAACTTTAGTAGGAATCATATACATCTCGTGTTCTGCCAGATTTTCTGAGAATCTTATTGACGCAGAAGGACCTTGCTGGAGAGCGAGGAAGGGTTTGCATGATCAATGGATTAGGATGCATCAGAAGTAGTATCTACAATCAGTACTTTGACATGGATGTAGAAGCACTTTATTGGAAGTGCAAATCACTTCTTTTCCTAAATGTGTAAATTTATCTTCATTCCAAATACTGTATTACAATAAGCTTTACTCAATTACTGTCCTAAGCATAGCTATACCAAACGTGTGTCTGTCCACATACACATATATTCAAAACACACTAACCTAATGAGGCAATCTCACTTGTAAACTTATAATTAAATACTTCTAGTGTTGTATATGCTAAGAAAAATAGAGATCACACAACAGATATTTGATTATAGAAGTTCAGGACTGGGGTCCTAACTTCAATCCTGTATATCTGTACATTTATGGTAAATCAGCGCATGCTATTTCAATCATGTAAAAATTAAGCCTGATTTTTTTTTTTAGGATTTACAGTAATATTAATAGAAATCTTATTCTAAATATTAGACTCTTGTCTGGGAAGACACACAAAAGTGTGTTAACTGCATTTTCCAAATTTGGGAAAAAAAGCCAAATTTCGGAAAAAAGAAGCCAAATTTCACAGGGCAGTGAAAGGCAAGTGTGTAATTCTGCCTGTCCTTCCTTTTGCAGAACCCGATTTGCTTTTTCCCTCTTTAAAGAAGTCAAGTAACACCACAAGTCCTTATTTAGCCTGGATAGCTTAATTCTTAGTCTCAAATCCAATTCCTGAGAACTGTGCTCCATACACTCTGAAGGCTGCAGGTTTGGTTTTGCTGTGGTCTCCGCTGAGCTGCTTCTCCATGTTCTTCCCATGCGGGAACAATTCCCTGAGGAATGGAGACCAGACAAATCCAACCAGACTAAAAAGCTGTTAGGTTTTTAAAGTAGAACCCAGACAAAATGAGAAGTTATTGTAGTAAGGAAACAAAAAGCTTAAGTATCATTTTTCTTTTCCATTTAGCCAGCATACGTGCCTATTTAGCGATTCAACAGTCAGTAGAACCTCAGCAACTTCATTCCCAAATAATAATGCCATTAAAAACATCTATTTTCATTACAATGAAGGCAGAGCACAATCATGTGGTTGATCATGGTGCTGCATACTTTCATGAACTGTAGCTAATGAAAGCAATTAGCCAGGCTGCTCTTCAGATGTGCATCTCACCCCAAATATTATAAATCCACTTTACATTTTGTGTGAAACAGAGCTACCTGTTGGCACCAGGAGCTGCGGTACTGACCCCATACCTGTGTCCTGTTATTGCGCCACCCTTGAGTCACGTCTGCTTCATCACTACCACAATCATCCATCTCCCTCCTGTGAAAGCCCAGACTTGATCAAGCCCCTACCATTCAAAAGCTATTACAAAATGACTTGTCAAAGCAGTGAACATCGTCTACCTTGATTTCAGTAAAGCGTTTGACACAGTCTCCCACAGCATCCTCACAGCTAAACTGAGGGAGTGTGGTCTGGACGATTGGGTAGTGAGGTGGACTGCGAACTGGCTGAAGGGAAGAAGCCAGAGAGTCGTGGTCAATTGGGCAAAGTCCAGTTGAGGCCTGGATCTAGTGAAGTGCCTCAGGAGTCAGTACTGGGGATGGTAATATTCAATATATTCATCAATGATTTGGATGAGGGACTAGAGTGCACTATCAGCAAGTTTGCTGATGACACCAAGCTGGGAGGAGTGGCTGACACTGGAAGCTGTGCTGCCATCCAGAGACCTGGACAGGCTGGAGAGTTGGGCAGGGAAAAATTTAATGAAATATAAAAAGGGAAAGTGTAGAGTCTTGAATCTGGGCAGGAACAACCCCAGATTCCAGAATAAGTTGGGGAATGATCCATTAGAGAGCAGCATAGGGGAAAGAGACCTAGGGTGGATTAGAAGGTGGGTGGTCAGTAGGTCAGAGAGGTTCTCCTTCCCCTCTACTCTGCCCTGGTGAGACCACACCTGGAATATTGTGTCCAGTTCTGGGCCCCTCAGTTCCAGAAGGACAGGGAACTGCTGGAGAGAGTCCAGTGCAGAGCAATGAAGATGATGGAGTGGAACATCACCCATGTGAGGAAAGGCTGAGGGAGCTGGGGCTCTTTAGCCTGGAGGAGACTGAGAGGTGAGCTCAGTGTTTATAAATACGTAAAGGGTGAGTGTCATGAGGATGGAGCCAGACTCTTCCCGGTGACATCCAAGAAGGACAAGAGGCAGTGGGTATGAACTGGAACACAGGAGGAGCTCCACTGGAAGAGGCTGCCCAGGGAGGTTGTGGAGTCTCCTTCTCTGCAGACATTCAAACCCGCCTGGACACCTTCCTGTGGAACCTCATCTGGGTGTTCCTGCTCCGGCAGGGGGATTGGACTGGACGAGCTTTTGAGGTCCCTTCCAATCCCTGACATTCTGTGATTCTGTGACTTTTAGTAAGTTTTTCAGAGATGCCTACTGCCAGGGAACCCTCATCAATCCTAATATCAGAAAACTAAAAAGTATTTTCCTTAATGACTAATAAGCACTGAAACCAACTCACTGAGTAGTTCAGGGATGTTTAAATATTGTACTGAGGAATGTTAACTCAACACTTCAGATTTGTGCTTTTTCCACATGGTTTCTAGAAAATTTTCATGTGTTCAAATAAAAAACAAAAAAACCACAGCAAACAACCAAAAACCCACCAAACAAAATGCACATCAAAAACAAACAACGAAACCACAAAACCCCCACAGAACAGAGGAGAACCTAACTGCAAAATCAGCAGATAATCATTCTGTAACAACCAAATCTGTTACATGCTCCCATGGAGGAAAAAAGACCAGTATGGATGCCACGGTTTCTTCACAGGTCAAAATAAGTGGTTTCTATTTCACCTTATCAACACTTGCATACAGGCTCCTTTTGCCATCTTTAGCTTTAAATCTGTTCTACACAACAGCAAAGCAATCTCTTTATGGGAGAAACTTCATTTAGATGGAGGATAAAAGAGCACATTACTATTGTACGCAGTAACTAAAACCACTGGTTTCCTACATCCTATATCAAAAATGAAGGAGATAAATAGAGCTAAGAGGTGGCCCAGCAAAGCTGCGCAGTAACACACATGCCCAGAGAACACGCAAATCCATCGCTGTTCTTCTTGGCGTGACAAAGATGAAACCTCAGCACTTGACCACACAAACAAAAACATTCAAAAGCGTTTAGAAAATGTTTTCTGTAGGGAAAAAAAGAATCCGACTCCAATAAATTCACAACTAATTTTCCTATTTCTTTAAATCTGTAATGATGATTCAATTGTATTCCATGTTTCTGAGGCAGTATTGCTTCTAATCATTGTGTCCTCTGCATGTCTTGATGGATGCCAGTCAGGAAAATAACACTTATAAAAACAACATGCATGGAAGTCTGTTGCTTAGAGACACTTAGAGACACTTAGTCAATACAAAAAAGTGCAATTTTCTGAATAGATGCCTCGAAATGCATGAATTTACTGCTTCAAATCTGAAAATTCAATCATGCATTAGTCTATGCAGTAATTTATTGTTATTTCTAATACAGGCTTTTTAATGTTCGGAGAAAAAGCAAAAGCTATAAATCCCCTGCACTTTTAATGAATGGTTGCAATAGCAAGTTTATTCATGTTTCTAAAATGCTCAGTGAGAGCTGCACTAGAATAGCTTGTGTGGTCTGAAGCACTCCTAATTCTATATAAAAAAACCAAAACCAAAACAACAAGTGGAGACTTCTCTACTAAGGAAATAGTCTGGTTTTGTACATCTGATTTGTTCAACTGGGGTATAAGGCTTCTTTCCTATGTTGCTATCAGATGTCATACTAAAAATATCAAACCAAACAAACCCAACTACTTAACACACAGAAGAGTCACGACCCAGACACCATCGTATTAGGAAAGGCTGTGCGGGGACATTTAACCCACAAAGATACATCACTCTGTGATAGGAAGAGTTTCTGAAATGGGCAGAACTAACCCTTGGGGTTTTAGAACTGCAGCTTTGATCCAGATATGAAAGACATCTCAAGTGGGCTGTAAGATGCAATGTGAACACCTGAAGTTGCTATCAGGGAACTAAAAACACTTTGGCTTAAGGCTCAAACACAAGAGAAGTAATGATCAACCAGATTTGAAACAATGGTTTCTGTTCTTAACTGCAAAGTCATTTCTCGTGTAATTTTGTATAAGGATGAAACTCAATAACCAGCAGACTGCTTCCATGCTAATATTCCCAGTCAGATGGCTTCTGCATGTCACCGCTTGCGAAGTGGCAGCGGCACCTCCAAGCACTATTGCATCAGTAAGCTCACGAATGCACTGAGACACAAGAACTATGAACTGGGAAAACCCATTAGCAGACAAGAGCTGCTGGAGGTGGGTGCTTTGAACCAGATCTGAGAATCATTTTGGTTTTACAGGGAAAGGCACGTCTCAAAATGGATTATTACCACGTGGCTCAGAGCTCGGCTGCAAGCCATGCCAAGACCATCAAGGGCAGGAAAGAATCTCTGACCCCGGTGTCAGCGCCAAATTCTGCCTGCGGCACAAAAACGAGGCCACAGTTGCACCTCTCACCTTATCCACCTTAAGGCTTCAAGCCAATGCAACCATCAAAGGCTGGAATGTGGGAAATCTCAGGTAGAAACAAGATTTTCCCTCTCCCTAAAGCTTTCTTTTAAATGAATAATGCCTTAGTTTTTAAGGGGTTAGCAACGCCAGCCAAGGGCAAGTTACTCTTCAATAGAGAGCAACAATGTCGGCGCAGAGCGCTGAGAATCAGAGAAAGCCTGTGAAAATGATTTCCACAGCACTGTTTCTTTTTCAGCAACACGATGCATTGAAAAGGGCTCTGTGGTGCGCAGGATGGCTGGGCCCTGTCTGCCGCAGACAGCAGGTGCAAGTGCAAATAAGGATTATACAAATGGGAGGTCGTTAAAAGTCTGGTAATGCTAATTTGGCATGACACCCCTAATGGGTTATATCTTCACACTTCAGTTATCTAATCACCTAAATTCTTTTAACAAATTCACATTTCATCTTATACATGGAGATTCAAATTGACTTGTTTAATTCTCCCTCCACCCAAACTGTACCCATGCTCAGTTCATCTTGTATATTAAATATCACCATCAATTTTGAGATCATCATCATCAATTACAGATACACACAGACAATACAATTGCACATGTCTATATACTTAGGTACACAAAACTTCCCCTGTCTCTAAATTTCTTTTCATTTTTCACAAACTTTTCAGATCTCAGGAGAACCACAAATACGCTTTTGCATCATCAGAAATAGCATCTCAACCTGAAATTTACTTTGTTTGTAGGATACTTCAATTTTCCTAAGAGAAGCGAAAGAAAATAAAGTGACTTTTAAAGCAATAATTTAAATGTCACATTTCAATCCATTTCCACAGTCGTGTTTTACAACCCTGTCTTCTTGTTTAGTATAAAAAGTTGATGTGAGCAGCTGTTCATTTTTCCTGGTTTGTTCAGGAAAAGTAACAACACAAGGAAAAAAAACCTTTAAACTGTTCACACCTTCTATGTAACACAGATTTTCTTTTTAACAGAAGGTTTAATGTTTCTCTTAGAACATTCCACTTGCACAGACTTCCATTTTCTTAACTCTGAGTTCTCATGATCTAAATAAATGTAGCAAAACTCCACCTGGATTATATGAAGATAAAGCTAAAGTCACTGCTATGGTAACTGCACTTGCACATGGAATGAAGAACCATATTTAATTAGGGACGTGGCTCCTAACACAGCCAGGTCCTGAAGACAACGTGTTGCTATGTGCTTTTAAGCACACACTTAAAACCTTACCTGAATTCTTTTCAGACTCTTTCCTGAACTGTGAGTTTCCATAATAACTTTTAATAGCAGCAAGAAAAGCTGAATGACTTCAGGAACACCGAGAATGGTTCATTTCTTTCAAAATACTATTTTTAACAAACACATGAGATAAAGAACAGCCAAGCATGACCATCAGCTCCCACATAACTACATGTATACAAAATGAGAGGTTTTGTTTTCTGATTGATTGGCTTCTTCACTATGATGTATTTTCCTATCAGCGATAGTTTAAATACAAATTGGGAGTTTCTTAATCCATTTTATATAGATTTTAAAAATATCCTTACGTAGATAGAAGGCTTGTTCTTTTATCCTTTTCCATGAGGAGGAATTCAAATAGCAGTGAAGTATTGTGTTAATGCAATACAAAGGGTCGTAAGATGCTTTATTTTTGAAAATAATGTGTGTCCATGAGGATGACAGGGGAGGAAAGCGGGAAAGAGGCAAGAGATGAGCACATTCCACTTCCAGTGGAAGCTGACAAGTACAAACAGAACTTTTGCACATTAGGATTCATCAGGCTGCTGTTAAACATATGAAAAACAAGCTCCAGTGCCTGAAATTATTAGGAAAACTCCAGTTTTGACACAAGAAATACTGTCAAAGGAAGGAAAAACCCCAAAGAACCACCACAGCTGTGTAATAACTAGCCTCATTTGCTCCTTCATTTAGTATCACTACCAATATTTTTGGATTCTTTCATTAGCCATGTATACATAAGAAGCTTTTCACAACTTTCTGGAAGGCTGATAACCCTCCACTCTGCTACATTCTTTGTTTGAAAGTCCCACTGTTAGCAATAATTAGAAATTATTCAGTATTTCAACTGAGGAAGTTGGGATAGCCAACATATATTTTGATAAAATTATACCAGTATAACTTTTTTTTTTTTAATGAACAAAATGAAGAAAAAGCTGCCAAGTTCCTCAGTTTGCATCCTACAGCCCTTCACCACTGTCCTGTGCTCTCATCTAACACACTTTGCATTTCACTGCCTCAATACTCCCGGTTCCACTTCACCTTCCCCAGCTCTTGGCTGGACTAAATAAGCACCTATAGACAGTTCCAAGCACCACATGCTAAGGGCCGTGTCAAACCATGTTGCAGCTACCCGCTCACCAAGGCACTAGTCTCATCTCAGTCCTCTATATAGTTCCTAATTTCCATATTTTTTAAAGATACAGAGGAACAGAGACATCTACCTCCTTCACACAACCTGGAACCAGCCAGTTGGACTTACTGCAAGTCCTTAGGTGGGGAACAGAGATATACAGATAATGAGTGCAGGCTTCCATCCCAACAAGGTTACATCTAGGTGGGGTAGATGCACCGGTGAGGTCCCACCTGGAGAGCTGTGTCTGGAGCCCTCAGTGCAGGACAGACATGGACCTGTTGGGGATGGTCCAGAGGAGGCCACAAAAATGATCAGAGGGCTGGAACAGCTCTGCTGGGAGGACAGGCTGAGAGAGTCGGGGTGTTCAGTCTGGAGAAGAGAAGGCTCTGGGGAGACCTCACTGTGGCCTTTCAGTACTTAAAATGGGCCAATAAGAAAGATGGGGATGAACTTTTTAGCAGGGCCTGTTGTGATAGAACAAGGGGTGATGGTTTTAAATGGAAAGAAGTGAGATTCAGGTTAGACACAAGACTGGTTTTACAGTGGTAAAACCCTGGTCCAGGTTGCCCAGAGAGGTGGTGGATGCCCCATCCCTGGAGACATCCCAGGCCAGGCTGGATGGGGCTCTGAGCAACCTGAGCTGGTGAAGATGTCCCTGCTCATGGCAGGGGTGGCACTGGATGAGCTTTGAAGGTCCTGTCCAACCCAAACTCTCCTATGATTGAAGCACAGCAGGACTTCAGACCTGGAGACACCCTTGAGCTGACCCCAGCCACTACAGGTTATCACTACTGATCACCTTCCACTGTCTGTAGCCACATTTGATGGCAGAAAACAGCAAAAATGTCACTTGTGCTACATCATCTTGGGTTTACACAGGCACATCCACTTGTTTCAGCAAAAGATACATTTGACTTATACCAGTAACAGCTGCAGCGTGACTTTTAGGATGCGAACTGAAGAAAAGGGCAAAACACGGCACCAGTCTTACCCAAATATTCATGGAGAAATGTAGGAGCAATAAACTTACTACGGCATCCAAAGTTTTTAACTTTGTGATGGCAGCTACCCTCTCTTCTACAACGTACTGAAACCTTCTGAATCTTAAAATACACAATGCTTCACAGAGGCAAAGCTGCAGACACTTAATAAGCCAGATGTACAAAGGACAAGGAATAACGTACTGAAATGTAATTATTTGAGATAAACCTTCCTCAGGAACTCCTCTCTCAATCTCACAAAAACACACTACAAGTATATATTTATTGTTTAAGTAGCCTTTAAAATGCATTAAAAGAAGGCAAGACCAAGACCGTACTTTGTCATCTGGTATGTGCTCAGTGGCTATAATTCTGCACTTGAACGCTGACCTCCGTTTAACATCTTGTGATAGCAACACTCAATGAAGAAAACCAACCAAGCAAGCAAACAAAAAGTCATCCTTCTGAGCTATAAATTGGCCACCACATGTAAGGAGGTGGCTGTGCACCTCCAGCTGCTATTAACGCAGGTGATAGTACAAAACTTTACCCCCTTTCACCAGACTGCTACCAATATTTCTAATATTCAGGCTCATTTACAGCTTTATTCTACAATCTCTTGACTCCCAGGATGTGTTTTGCACACTTAGGAGCATACACAGTGCTGCTTCTGGCTCTAAACTCCAGTGGAACATGATGGAATGAAATAAGCTTCTCGTCTCAGTCGCTCTTGCTCCTAGAAAGTATTTATTTATCCGGAGCCAATCGCTGCTCCCGTATCTATGTAATGACTTCCCGTAGCAGTCAGAGATTACCCACACCGCTGATCACTTTATTACTTCAGAATGGCTGTTTATTTACTTTACTGCAGCAGTAACATGCAGGGATAAAGCTTGTCACAGCTGGGCAAACTCACCATATTCCTTACGCAGGTGGTCTGGAATGTGGGGCTCATAACCTTCCTTCTCAGGGACCTCCACAAATTCATCTTCATCCTCATCGTCGTCATCATCGTCCGAAGCTTTCATCTACAGAGATATTTTGGTTGGTTTGGGTTTATTTTTTTTCTCATGTGGAGACCTCTTTTCATTTCCCTTCACATTGAAAATATTTTGCAGACATCCTGATAGCCCTGCTGAGACCTCTCTATGTCAAAAGTATTCCCCTAATTATGTATTTAATCTTTATCTAAGATTAGGCCTTTGCTTAACATTTTATCTCTAAAGCCATGCTCTATCCTAAGGGTTTCTTTAAAACCCCTTTTATCCATTAGAACACATACAGTTGGCGAAGTCTGAGAAAGTGCAAAACTATAAAACGAGACCAAAAAAATGTTAAAATAACATCAAGATTTTGGCTTGATGAGCAAATTATAGCCTTATCTCTTATCCTTTGGTTGAAATTACTCATTTAGCTGCACCCAAATAGTCTATGGCATGGTAAATAGTATCACAAACTGCTGAAGAGCTCAAAACCAGAGCGGGCAAACAGGAGGGGAAGCTGATGGACTGGCAAGGTAATATTGACCAAAGTAAGACTATTCAGACCTGTACACTACAGAGTTTCACTGTCTTCCTTCACAACAGCACTAAATAATTTGATACATTCATTTAATAACTAATTCGGTACATTCTAACTGTTCACACCATTAGACTGTGCACACTGCATGGTCAAGACCAACACAATGGGATTTTTTAAACATGCACTTGGTCTATATTGCAGCCTGAAACTGAATATATATGAACAGCTGAAAAATAGAATAATTCATTCACATAAGTGGCTTCCTATATACCGTTCCATCTAGCTAGTACTGGATATGTGCCAGCAAGTCTCTACATTTTTCTTCTAAGCTTGTTCCATACCTGGAAATGAGTTTTTCTTCTATACTACACACGAGCTAAAAGAATCTGTGCCACCTCAGACCTGGCCTGTACCATCAGAACTTTAAAAGCCAACTACCCCAGAAAGGTGGTAATGATGGAGCTTTTATGCTTTATTTCCTTTGCCCACCTTGAGAGTCACCTAATTCTTCACACCAACATAATTAGCACATTATTGTATACTTGCCATGCACTTTTACAAGTCTAGGAAATAATAAAGGGTATCCAGTAAAACCAACCTTACCACAGCCTATCACTTTTTTCAACTTCATTGCAGAAGCCAAAGCAACAGATAAGGAATGGGATCATTATTATTTTCAGCAGTGTTCTTTACTCCTCTTAGCGCACCTGACGCACGTTGATATTCCTATCAACTACTCATTGTTACAAGTGCCGGAGGATAATGCAGGTTTAGCCTGCAGCAGAATTTTCCCAATTTAATTCACAACTCTAATGGTGTGTCACAGCTGAGTTCCTTCAAATCATCCATATACTCTGAAGCCAAAAAACCTAGAAACCAGTCTTGGTTTATTGAATGCAGTTAAAAATGGAAAATAAATAATTAAAAGAAAAATAAATCAGCACATCTTTTTGGTCAGTATTACTTGTAAGCTGGACTGAACTAGTTTCTAATAAAGAACATTAATTGATATTAATACACATATTGATACACATTAACATTTAATGAATGGATGGTGCAGGTTAGAAGTACAGTTCTTCCCTTCGTTTACAGAAGGACTGTGATTTAAGAAAGCTGCAGTTCCAGTAGGAAAAAAATAAAAATATATATACAGCATTCTTATCAGAGAACACCTAATTAGCCTTTGTTTTAAAATAAAGTCTCACCATAATCGTGTTTGAAAGTACCCTGCTGCCAACATTGGTAACAACCACAATATGGTGTCTTCAGCCCAATGACTGGTACCTCCAGAGCTGCCCAGTTTCAGGCTGTGCTGAGGATCCCACCCCTTCATTTGCTTTTTGTTTCCCACTTTTCCTCATCTACAAGAAAGAAGAAACCCAGGCCCTACCTGGCATGGCCACAACAGATGAACTTGACCTCCGCAGCAGAAACCAAAACAGAGTTCTAACGCAAAGAAATGGGCAAATATTCACCACTGATCACAAACCTGCAAAGTCACCAGACGTGAAAGAAGTAAATCTGTGTCAAACTGCAACTTTCAGACCTTCCTGATGGTCTTCAGAAAGAAAAACATCATCAGGTTTTGCACTTTGCACAATAGAAGGGGCTTAGAGATTGAGCAGAAGCTTATTTATATTTTTGTTTCAAAATTCTGCTGGAGTTATCATCCCTTTTTTACCTGTTACGGGCAATTTAATTAAGTTTGGAAATAACATCCAACATTATTTCTCGAGCTTGAAGTAGGGCAATGCTGTACTTCCCACACTCAGTTTCCATTTCTCATTTAGCTATTAACAGAAGATTTTACCAAACTAAAACTTGCCATGGATGATCTTAGTCTAGAACTTTGTGCCATAACGTAAAAGCTGACCAACTTTCGCCTTATAAAGCAGAGAAAACACATTCAGTGTATTTCCACACGTTTTACTCAGAAATAGTCTGCAAACAAATAAAACAGCAACAGGTTTAGGAATTGAGAACTAATGCCTAACTAGGAAGAGAAAGATAACTCAGTTCAGACCGATCATTTACCAGATTACACCTAAAATCTCAGTGGTTTTAATACAAGTATGCACGTGCATGGCATATCTGAGAGGACTAGAAAGAATTCAGAAGAGTACAATCTTTCATGGAAATGTCTCAATTTGTCCACATGCTGTTGGAGGCACGTAGCTCTCTGTACATTATTATCCTAAATTTCAGTTGGCTTCACTAATCTTCAACTTGAAAACTGCATTAAAAGCAACTTTGCTGCTTCACCTGCATGGTTTCAAACTTTAAAGCCTGAGGGAGAAGAGGCGTAATCAGATGCAAATTCACTTTGTTTAGGTACAATCCATGAACTGTGCATTCAAGTACTATAGAAAACATCAATCATAGGAAACTGTAATTTTTGTTATCAGTCTAACACTAATCAAAAGGGAAACCTGTCACTACCGCTGACCTGTGAAACGTCCCAATTATACTCTTCGGAAATGACAGGAGCACTTAACTTCCTCACTGAGTAAATGACGACGATCAATCAACTTTGAATAACAATGAGCCACGGAGCTGAAAATTATTTTTTGTATAGAATCTACCCAGGAATTTATGAAAGGTGAAAAGCAACCCAAGGTTTTAGGGGCATTATGGCTTTCAGCTAGTGCAGTGCATATCAAACACTAAACAGAATTTATGTGTTTTAATTTTCTAAAAGGTAGATGTGGACTTGGTGCTACAATGCATAACATATAATGCCAGATTTTAAATATGAGGGTCATTTTCATAAAATATTATGCTTATTGTTCACACCCTTGAATTTCTCTAGGGGCTTCTATTAAATTTAGATTTCCTGTAAAAAAAATTAACTGCTTAGCTAACTATAAGGAATTAAGCCCCCTTTTCCCTTCAAACAGACAAAGTCTTTATTTTTATATAATCTTTAAAAATATAAGTTAGTTATCTTTACTTTAAAATATTGAAGTCATCACTGGTGGAAATTCATACCTGGTAGTAGTGGGTAGTTATATCTCAATCTACTTCACTCCAGTGGTACCTCATCAGAACCACCCCATTTATGCTGTTTCGTTTCATTCCCTTTTTGCAGAAAGGAAGAGAGTGCATGTGCTACATTACTAATCACAGGAGTATCCTTTTTATTTATTAATTCCACTTTTCAAACATGAATAAAGCTCCAAACCAAGCTCTACAGATCAAGTATGAAAGTTCAGCCACCTATTATCTACTTTTCCCCTACAGATAAACTTTTTCAGTCAATTGAAAAACAAAATCCATACTTAAATCAGAACAAATAAATACTTTACACAGCATATTGAGTGGCAGAATTAATAAATTATAATCCTTTAGGAATGAGTGGTTAGGTACTTGCAAACAAGGAAAAGGCAGCTATGATAAAAACAAACAATAAGGCATTTCTAGTGTGCCATATCTGAAGGGAGGTAAAGTATAAGCTCAGGTGATAAACACTACAACATAAAGCTTTTCTTGTAGTGTATGGAATTAAATACCTCCCAGATAAGTAGTCACACAACTGCTTGTTTTTCAATAACCTGTCAAAGAATGTGGGGGAAAAGGTCTCATTCTCAAATCCATTCTAATTACCAGGTAATATGAGGAAAGTCACTAATGCCATTTGCAGTCTCGTCAGAGCCAAAGGTTGAACGACCTTCTCTGTCACAGAATCCGAGGCTGGTTGGGATTGGAAGGGACCTCTGGAGATCATCCAGTCCAACCCACCTGCTAAAGCAGGTTCACCAGAGCAGATCACACAGGAAGGTGTCCAGGCGGGTTTGAATGTCTGCAGAGAAGGAGACTCCACAGCCTCTCTGGGCAGCCTGGTCCAGGGCTCTGGCACCCTCAGAGTAAAGAAGTTTCTCCTCATATTCTGGTGGAACCTCCTCTGTTTCAATCTGTGCCCATTGCCCCCCATCCTATCGCTGGGCACCATTGAAAGGAGTCTGGTCCATCCTCTTGACACCCACCCTTGAGACATTTATAAACATTGATGAGATCCCCTCTCAGCTTCACTAGAGGATGGGCCACCTGAAGGAGACCAGATCCCCGGACGTCCCTCAGAGGCTCCTCGCACCATCACCGCTCCTCGAGCTGCAAGGAGAAGGGACGTTTTTCTGTTCAGTGTTAATCCGTTCTATAATGCTGACCTTGATTTATTTATTCATTTATCTAAATGAAAGCTTTTGCAAAACTATGTTTTGTTTTTATTATTCCTGACTATATATCTCACTGTTAGAGGAAATGGGACTTAGGCAATTTCCAGATTCTTGGGCTGAACTTCTCTGCATATGACAATACAGTTAAAAACCCAAAAAGGCCAGAAAATACACATGCATGATTTTCATTGTAATCAGAGTTAGAACAATGTCTCGTCTAATCCCCTTATTTTTGTTAAAAACTTAAAACAGTGCTGACTTTTCCAGTTAGACAAGTGCAATCAAACCGGTTACTCAATAACTCACTTATAATAAAACCTGAAAAAAAAACCCAGATGTTTCCTTTTCCATCTTAAAAATACTGAAAGCAAACACTGGATGCCACTAGAAATGGAATTTTTATCTTTTACTTTAAAGCCAACGCTCCAAGAGCCTCCAGCTGTTGGTGAAGCTCAGTGCAAGCACAGCTCTGGTTAAATGCCCTGTTCATCCGTTCCAGCCGGTAATAAATGCAAAAAGCCCCTTCGCCCACCACAGAACACTTGGAAAGATGTAAGGAAAAGCCTTTCCTCCTTTTCCCAGTTTTATACAAATTGGTTGTTACATTCTGTTAAGGGGATTCAAAAACGTCTCTGCAATCATAATTAAAGCAAGCAATAAAATGACTGAAAAATACAAGACAGTTTATAGGACTAGATGTACAGCGTTTATCAATTATTTTAGAAAAAGAAAGGATAGCATGTGAAGAAGTCACATCTACTCACTAAAACACCACTCGCAAACTACAGCTGGGACCATTAAATAAATTTTGCATGGTCTAATTAACTTGGTTTGCAATCTAAATTACTTCTCACCCAAGAAATCACTTTTGTTCAGTTTTACGTGTGTGTGTTTCCCCTTTTTTAAAAAAAAATGATGTAAGGCATCCTCAGACAAGTGAACTCTAAACTTCATTTGTCTTTCAGCAGGCTTGATGGCTATGCATTTAAAAACCCATTCTATCTTATAAACTAAAAATTAAATGTACTCAGCTGTGATGGTCGTCATTGCATCTGCTATTTATATGCTAATAACCTCACTGGAAGATCTTGCAAATTATTCCACCATGCCAATATCTCATGTGCATCTACTCAAAGCCAACTAAATATTTTTCTAGAGGCAGAAGATTTTGGTGAGGGAACCAGAATATTTATTGCCACAGAACCTGGTTAAAGGGGCAACCTTAAGCAAATACATTTTTTTTATTCCACCACAACATAAAACATGCTTCAGTCATCTTGAATGAAATTTGGGAATACTCCATGCAAGCAAACACTGACTGGGTAAAAATTATCTCTTCAGTGCCAGAAACTGAATAGTCAAAGAATGTATCTTGCATGTAAGGATTTTTACAAGTCCCTGCTCTTCCATTCTTTCATATTAACCAACACAGAATGCAGAGGAAATAAATACCGGCATTTTCACAGATTTCAGAACCGTGCCTGAGTTTTCCTGAGCGCAACACAAGGAAAACAAACTACTGAAAGAGCTTTATTTATAGGGACCTCCCACACAAACTCCCTCCCCTTTGCTCTGTGATTTGAGCATAAATCCAAACTTAGATGACTGCAAATTAGATACGTGGTCCGGGCAAATCACAATTTACATTTACCAGTGAAAGTATCACCGCTCATTCTGCTGGTAGTTGCTCAACAGCACATAAGCTATCTGGCCAGTCTGACTGTTATTTAGGAGTGCAGTTTTCACACTATTTCATTATTTCCAGAAATTAGTAAAAATGCTTAAAGGGTTCCAGCCTACTACTCAGCCTAAATACAGTGCTGGAGAACCTGCGCACCCTGCTCCAAATTGCTTTAGTTATATGAACCACCCAATGAACCAATTTTTCTTTAAAGCAACGTACAAGAGCCATACTCATGAGTATTGTCACGGTCCTGGCAGTGCAAGCCTGAAGTTTACTCAGGACTTAGGCCAAAACCCTCTCCATTCCATTACATGTTAAACAGAGCTCGGAACAGGCATGTTGCACAAAACCTGTATCATTCTGGGTTACTATTAATCAAAGAATCACAGAATGTGAGGGATTGGAAGGGACCTCAAAAGCTCATCCAGTGCAATCCCCCTGCTGGAGCAGGAACACCCAGATGAGGTTCCACAGGAAGGTGTCCAGGCGGGTTTGAATGTCTGCAGAGAAGGAGACTCCACAACCTCCCTGGGCAGCCTGGGCCAGGCTCTGGCACCCTCACTGAGAAGAAGTTTCTTCTCAAATTTAAGTGGAACCTCCTGTGTTCCAGTTTGTACCCATTGCCCCTTGTCCTATCATTGGTTGTCACCAAGAAGAGCCTGGCTCCATCCTCCTGACACTCACCCTTTATATATCTGTAAACATTAATGAGGTCACCCCTCAGTCTCCTCCAAGCTCCAGAGCCCCAGCTTCCTCAGCCTTTCCTCACACGGGAGATGCTCCACTCCCTTCATCATCTTTGTTGCCCTGCGCTGGACTCTCTCCAGCAGTTCCCTGTCCTTCTGGAACTGAGGGGACACAACTGGACACAATATTCCAAATGTGGTCTCACCAGGGCAGAGTAGAGAGGCAGGAGAACCTCTCTGACCTACTGACCACCCCCCTTCTAATCCACCCCAGGTACCATTGGCCTTCCTGGCCACAAGGGCCCAGTGCTGGCTCATGGTCATCCTGCTGTCCACCAGGACCCCCAGGTCCCTTTCCCCTACACTTCTCTGTAATAGGTCATTCCCCAACTTACACTGGAACCTGGGGTTGTTCCTGCCCAGATTCAAGACTCTACACTTGCCCTTGTTCTATTTCATTAATTTTTTCCCCGCCCAACTCTCCAGCCTGTCCAGGTCTCTGGATGGCAGCACAGCTTCCAGTGTCAGCCACTCCTCCCAGCTTGGTGTCATCAGCAAACTTGCTAACAATGCACTCTAGTCCCTCAACCAAGTTGTTGATGAATATGTTGAATAGTACTGGTAATAGTTACTGGTAATATTTACTGCAGCTCTGGACACCAGAAGGCTCGAGGTCCCACATAAGTTTGTGGATTTTAATAAAAAGCAGTGAAAATTTACTCAAAAAGATCAGTGGGTCTTAAGGTGCAAGACAGTACATAAAATCGTGGATCTTAATTATTGTTCGGATAAAATTAGTATGTCCAATACACTCAATAGACTACCATCTGCATTTACAGTTTCATATTGGCCAGTAAATAAAGGTAGGCTGGAAAACTGGTGTATTTAACAAAACTATTATCTCAGGAAGCCATTGCAAAGCAAGTTTAGCATGTTTTAGCAGTAACCACTCAAGATGCATCCTCAGATCTATCTTCATATCTCACTACTTGGGCTCCTACCATCCACCAAAATCAACAGTACTTGGCTTCATTAATATTCTTAAGCCTTAAAAAGGTACATTAGAAAAGCTAACTCTTGCATAATCCAATTTTTTTTTTCACAAAATGAATGCCACATTTAGGGGAGGTCTAACAATTTTCCTGAAACTACTGAAGATCTTCAAGTCTAACAACACCTTTCCTTTCCATGCACCCCAGAGAGCTAAACCAGAAATCTGCTACTTTCACTGTTAATTCTAATAAAGTTTCCCAACATTAAAAAAAAAAGACTCCTGCAAAATGTATGCTGACCACCTACATTTGATACCTATATTTCATTTGTATCATCAAAAGCCACTGTAGTGTGTGTTAGTCCCTTAGATGTTTTCGTGTAATATTTACACAACAATAAAGGCTACATCTTAATTTTAGGAGTACAGGAATGTATTTCTCCCATGTAGTTGCTGTACAAACTTCAGGTACTACATCTTACTACTCAGTAAAAAAAAAAATATATATATATCCATATATCCATATATAGATATATAGATATATAGATATAACACCAGTATTTTGTAGCATTTTTTCATCTGGTTTTTCATTCGTACTGGGAGATGAGCTAATCATATATCCCTCCATCAATCTGAGTCCTCTGATTAAGTAAAGATTGACCTTCATAATTGGATCTGCATTACCTGAGTTCATTCAGCTACTGAAAAGGACAGTCTCACAATCTGGGCTTAATGCCGCTACAGAAATCATCTTCTCTGGATTAGATTCCGGTCAGTTCAGGTCTCTGCCACAACAGGAGCTCCAACACCAGTCCAAGGGAGGCACTGGGAACCAGCAGGGGAGGAACCAGAGACAGGACTGGCCCTTTCCAATGCAGTTTGCACTTAAATCATCTTTAAGCCAAGCACAAAATCATCACCAAAATCCATCATTTGCTTACCTATTCAGCTCCCAGAAGTAATAAAACCTGTTCAAAAAACCCACCTGCTAAGAAGTGGATTGGGTAACTACGTGACACACTAACAAATACCTAGTAGAATTTTTAATGTTTCGAGAATTGTAGAATGGATTTTATCATTTTAAGATGAGAAGAGCCAAGGATAAAATAGTGTTGCACACATTACCCATGGCTTGAAAACCAAACTTGGTTTCTTCTTAACTCATGGATAACCATAAATAAGGAAGCTCTGTGAAGCGCCTCCCCAGTTTTTCATTCATTTTAATACAAAAGGAAAGGTTTGCAGGTCAGAAGCCTGAGGTGTGATGAAGCCAGCAAAGCCACAAGCCAAGTGATGTGAAATCACTTTTAGAGTCCATGACCAGACAGGAACATACCCAGAGCAGAGGGGCTGGAATTCTCATTACCAGTCATTTGCTTTATGAAATTTTAGGAAATGTGATTTTCATCTAATATAACAATATTCCCATCAGCATTCGTTCATGCAAAAAAGTCCTACTGCATTTGATGGATTGCCACCTATCACTTAGACCTGATCAAACTCATACTATTATAACTCTGCACCCACCGCCAATGTATCTGTGCCCCTCTCATGACACGGTCTGCACAGACACACATCGTAAAATCCGTAACTAAACCGCAGCTTACTTCAATTATAATATTTGCAAATGAACCTGAACTACATATTTGTTACAAATATTTTAGACAGATAAATATACATCTCAGTTAAATAAACCTACAGGCAACAAGTCAGCAAAATGTCCTATGCAAGACATGCACAACCTTACATATATTCCTGATTGTAGATTTTGGGTGCAAAGATTAGATATTAATATATTTAATATGATTGCATTAACTAAATTTAAATGTGTTAGTGTGTGTGTGCCAATCCTGAAAATCTTCTTCCTTTTCCATTTTCATAAATATGCATTTAGGGGTGTACTTCTAGCGAAACTCAAATACATTCAATTCCTTTCAATAGGAGTAGGTGGATAGGGTGGATAAAAAGCAGGAAGCAAATTTATACCTATTGCTTATAGAGTACACACTACTCAATATTCATAGATGAATCAAGGGAGATGACACTTCGGCCTGGAAAACTTAAATACTTAACAGAAGGGTTAACTTGATGACAGAGACATCCTGCTTTATTTTCCACTCTATTAGAACAGCAACAGTCGGTGCCAAGAGAAAACAACGGACAAAACAAACAAAACCCCCAAAACCAACCCAAATAAACAAAAACCACACAAAATCACACTAGTAGATGAGACACTTTAAATTTAAAGAGAGCACTGTTTGAGGGTTCATTTTAGTGGTTTGGTTTATATCAATCCTACATCCTGATAACACTTAAAAAAATCTGAAAAGAACTTCTAGTTGAAAAGTGATTACAAAATAGGCATTTTGCAGATAGAAATAATTCTCATATGCCAGTTAAAATGGGAGAGGAGCAAAGAAGGAGCATAAGCATCTCTCACTTCTTTAATATTTTGTGTTTACTTTTACAGTTCCGGTTGACCTGGGTTTTTCAATAAATATTAGCTAGACAAAACCCCCAATTTTAAATGTTGCTTAGGTTACTACTTTGACTATACAAACATCATTAAACTTTATTTTGAACGCATTACACGCTAATGATGCACACAATCTGCTAACAACCATCTTCAGCCATAATACTGATTTAATTATCAATTACCCAAAAGTTTCTCTTAAGTTTTAGAAAACATACTAACAATCAACATCAAGTTACTACTCAAGTGTCAACATTAAACACCTGGGGAAAAGATTTCTTTTACAAGGCAACTTCTTTAGCACCCTGGTCTGTGTTTTAGCAGATGTGGGTTTAGGCATCATAAGGGATCACTAAGGACAATTACTTGCCCCACTCCCTGACCCAAATGATATCTCTAAAACGAAGAGAAGAAGGAAAAAAGGAGGATATGTGTGCAAGAAGTGCTACAGAAAGCACACAGCTCACTGGATTCTCTATGGTTATAGAAAGAAGAAGATAAAACAACAAAGTATTTGCTTTTCATCTAAAATTCAAGTGTGACTTGTTTGGGTTTTTTTAAGCAGGCACTAACTTACCTAAAACACAGACTTTAAAAAGAGGTGGTTATAAAGCAACTAAATGAATCTGTAGAAATAACTCATTAGCAGTGACAAAGTGTCAAGTTGTAGTTGAAGGTATCAGCAATAGTCTTGCAGCCAAGTAAATGGTAGAGCTCTTGGCTTAATTCATTACATACTAAATTAATAAATTAAATTTGAATAATAAATGAATAAATTCAATGTAAGACACATTAAAATTTTAATCTTTATATGTATTAAAATTATTTAAGACTAAATTTTGACCAGCAAATATTTAACTTGTAAATATAATTTGTAACAATTTTCTGAAGTTATTCTTCCAGAAACAAACAAAATCTGACTTATATTGCAGTAAGGTCTGGGGATCAGGTCAGGTTGTGGACAACACAAGGACAGCCTTCTCCAAATCTAGTTATTAATGGCATTATTGGATTCAACCAGATGTTTCACACGGATAATATTAAGTACATGAATAAATCAAGATCAAGGCGCACACTTAGATTTGACAGAAGATAAAAAAAGGTGAAACAAAAAGTAATGCAGCCAGTTAATGAAAAACTCTCTCTCCTTGGTTATTAATAAAAATTGAAATTAAAAATTTGAAATGTAATGGGTTTGTTAAACGATCTCTCTGCTGACACACAAACGAGTGGGATGTTTCTCACATTGGATCACCTACGAGCTTCTACCTGAGTAAGTTTCAGCCAGCCTGAGTAGTAAACCTTTTACAGCTTCCCAAAGATAAATCAATAACAGATAAATACAGTCTCGGTGTACAAAACATAGCTAATCAACTATGTTTCTATTAATAACGTAAGAACTTCAAATATTATCCTAACAGATTCATGTAAAGGAGGTAAATGAAAGGTAGCGTGCATGATTGCAAATACAGTACACACTTGTCCTCTCATAACTTTTAAAATTACAGGATCATTTACACCAAATCGGCTGCAAATTGGATATAAAAGAAGAAAGAAAGTACAGTGTTTTAAGAAAAGAAGGAAGACATCAACAAAAGAAACTATTTCTAACCAGGAAAAATTATTTATAAAGGAACATTTCAGCCATAAGCAAGTTACTCCTACAAAAGAATTAAGCCTCTGCAAACAGGAATTTCTATTTAAACACCAATCTCAGGCAATAATTACCACTGCACTTGTGGAATAACTCATCTAAATCGCATCAAGAGCAAAAGGGAAGCATCGGTGGGTGAGTTTACCTGGAGCACAGGCTGAGGAGTCGCTTTGTGCAGAGCCCTTGCGGAGGATGCAGCGTGCGCTCCCTCTACCGGGCACCCAGCCGGGATTAAAACAGGGATTTGGCCGGTTATCCAGGCACCGGGACATAAAAACCCTTTCACAGCTTCTGCCTTCTTTCCCCAGATGCAGCTAAAACTCAAGACTCATAGAAAAATGGATTTCAGAACTCTTGTTTATATTGTCAAAATCTATTTCCTATCAGAAAGTGACAGCCAAATCACGACCCAAACAAGTATCTAACTACAGTGAAGCTGTGTAAGCACAAAAAAACCCCCCTCATTTGCCTTTGACCAACACAGTAAGCCTCATCTCTTGTCCATCCGCTACCTCTTTGGAAAAATAACAGCTCAGGAAGGAATGTCTTGATGACTCCTGATCTGCTGGGGCAAAGCAATGGGCAGAAGGAATACAGAGTACAGGCAGCTGGGATGTATTCATGTGAACACTTACAAAATCTGCTGCAAAAGGTTTGTTTCTACACAGTCACAGGATAACCTTCACCGTTCTTTTCCCTCCCATAGCTCCTGACAAGTAAGAGCAGAACGGTGTCACAGCTGAATCGTGTCAGCAGGGTTTAACTGTTATGTAAAAACGATGGTGTCCTTATAATTAAGGCTTTTCTATCATGGAGGAGAAAAGAGAGGTGGTTATACCTCATATGTTAGTATAAACTATTTTAAGTCAAAGTGTTTCACTGTTCTGGGCTTGCTTTCGAGTGACTTCATATAAGAGAAGTTCCGTAACCTACAGAAAGTTCCCCTGTAGTTTGCAAAGCAGTGGGGCTTATGCGTTTTTCAGTAAATCATAGAATCATTTAGGTTGGAAAAGACCTTTAAGATCATCAAGTCCAACCATCAAGCTGACACTGTGAAGTCCACTGCTAAACCAAGTCCCTAAGCACCACGTCTACGTGTCTTTTAAACACCTCTAGCAATGGTGACTCCAGCACTGCACTGGGCAGCCTGTTCCAGTGACTGACAACCCCTTTGATGAAGAAGTTTTTCCTAATATCCAATCTAAGCCTCCCCTGGCACAACTTGACACCATTTCCTCTTGTCCTATCACTTGCTACTTGGAAGAAGAGACCAACACCCTCCATGCTCCAACCTCCTTTCAGGCAGTTGTAGACAGCGATAAGGTCTCCCCTCAGTCTCCTCTTCTCCAGGCTGAACAGCCCCAGGTCCCTCAGCTGCTCCCCATCAGACTTGTGCTCCAGGCCCCTCACCAGCTTCACTGCCCTTCTGAACTCTCTCCAGCACCTCAATGTCCTTCTCATAGCAAAGGCAAAAAAAATTTCAGGTGAAATAATTTGTCCTTATTTTCCAGCATGCTCTGATTGCCTAAGGATGCTGCCTTGTAGACTATTCCTCTGAGATCTGGAAAATGAAACAAGAAACAATGGGAAGCACAGAGGTAACAGTGAGGCTTGTCCAAAGCAGACACCTTCCTGCACCAACCAAATGACTCGTCTGTAAAGGAAGGCCAGGAAACCACCAACTTCCTCCTCCCAATATAATTTACATCCAGCCTACATTGCTGGTATATTCATATTGAACCATAACACCAGCAATTACTCCAAACATATACACCTTATTTGCATGTCAGCCATGTGCATGTATAACTGCTCAGCCCAACAAGGGTACCAGTGACACGTGCCCATGGTCAGGGACTCCAGGACCTTCCCTCTTTTAAGTGGCAATTTAAATCTCTGCAGGATTGAGATGTATAGTAGAATTTGCAGTGACAAATCTCCAGCTTCACTGTCCCTCACTAAATCCTTCACTTAATCAACTTTCTTGATCTCAGTTTGAGGATGGGCAAAGCCTCTACTCCCCTGGTCTCTGGACAGAACAGAAACAAAGCATTGAACAGAACAGACGGAAAGAGGAAAAAATAGAGACCACAGAAGCACAGAGAATGAGAACAAAGAAAAAACAGAAAGCCTGAGGAGTCCCCACTCAACATTCCAAGTCCCTATAATTCCGTTTTATATTTACTGATAAAATAAAACCACTTTCTCCCTGAAAGTCAGACTTGTCCGTGGTGCAGAATCACAATTTCACTCCAAGTGAGCAAGCAGACAAACAGCTCGCCTTTACGTTCTCATCTAATAATACAGGTACCTTGGATCGCAGTCACCAGTTGCCAGAAGAACGGCGATTACATCCAAATGTAGAGATGTCACAGAGCAACTACAAACCAGACAATTTACACAGGACCCTCAGCACTCAGACACTTTATTTACACACATTTTCTCTCTGCTTACTAAATGCTCCTGGGCATTTCCAGCTGCACTCATCTCTACTGATGAGCAGGTTACAGACTCCACATGCTAACAAGTAACACCCATAAGGCACCATGAGACTATCAGAACTTCTCTTGGATCTACACATACAAACAGCAAAACTCTGGCATGGCAAGAACTACAGTTCCAATGACATGAGGATGTACAGACAGAAGCAACAACACATAACACAAGCAAGAGGAGCCTTGCGTAGTGTTTCATATGTTGGCGTGTAAATATTTGGCAGAGGGGGACTTAATAATCATGGCCTAAGAGATGCTGTTTATTTTGTTCTATCGGGCTCTCATATTATTGTGTTTTTACATTTCAACAAAGTCGCTTGACTAGGAAATAAAAGATAATTTATATAGTTTTCTTTTGTAGCACAAAGCTCTTTATGTTTAGCTTATAAATTCAACATAATTAAGCACTAACACTAAATTTGGATATTTTACACTGGAGAAAAACCCTAGGAATAATTATATATTGTTTTTGATGCTTAAGTTAATACCTCAATCTGTATTGCTTCATTTTGAAAGTATTCTTTATGAGCACTGCTACGTATTTCCTTCTAACACTGGAATTTATTAGCTTTCAAACCTTATATAGATAGCATTGATCAATCTCCAGAAGTGGTAACAATATCACTTTAGACACATCCACACACATGAAAATCAAGGCTCAAATGTCTTCTATATCTTGCAAGAAATATAGCAACCAATATTCCATGCAGAGGTGCGGCAAATGAAGCCCTGTCAAGCAAATGGCAGGAATGACAGCAGATGTCTGGATTCCTTCATAGCTGGTTGCATAAAGGTAACACACATATTTCACTGGAGGGAAAAAAAACCCTCTGACAAGACAGTCTTGCAGTACTTTTCATTCAGAGTTGGCATTTTTGACTGGCGTGGTACATCAGGAGGTATTAAGATGATGAACCAGATTAATCTTGATAAAACTTCATTTGCACAATGAAAGCAAAGTCTACACCACTCAGCCATAGCTAAACGAGCCCACCACAATTTAATCCAAAATCTCTGGATCAAATTCTTACAATGCTGTCATAAACCAGACCCTACTCTGGACCCTAATGCAAAACACGTATTTTCATGTCAAGTAATTTCATTTGGTCACAGCCAACTGAAATTAGTGTTACGCAGCTCTGCTTTTTGGCTATATAAACAAGCCATAGACTCCTTTTTGGATGCGAATAAAGTGTTTGATCTTACAGCCTCTGTTTATTCACAAATTTTCCCTATTTCACAAAAAACATCATAGGTAACGAAATATTTTGACACTTTAAAGCTTTCTATAACAACTAATTCTCTTAGGATATCCTCTATCACTTTACAATCTCTCCAAAGCAGAGACACTATTTTCCTGAATTGTGAGACACCAGCACACTTTGGCAAATGGTAAAGCACGAGTAATACAGTGTTTACTGAGAAATATGTACGAAAGAAGCTAAGAACACAACAGCGTTACACACCAAGAAACTAAATGAAATGTGAACTTAATCACTTCTCTATCCTAAATGACAACAGCGCTGCCTTAGGTGGTTTTGTCTAACAACCAGGCCCTTGGCACTCCATGCAGGTTTTTATTGCAACTTCCTCAAGTGAGACTACAAACCAACAGAATTAGTGCATTTTTCAACAAAACTTGTGTTGAGAAGATTCCTAGATTGATTAAGGCTTATGAGAAAGTGCATTTTTGTGTACAAGCTAAGCATTACTAATGGTTCCCACTAGTAAACCAGAATTTTAAGCAACTCACCACTTGTCTTTTTCTCGCTTTAAAGGAAATGTTCATGTCCTTGTATTTCTTCATAGCGGTTTCCAATTTATTCTTGAGATCAATGGCACATCTTAGCCGATCATCATTTATCCCTGCTCTGGTAAATAACTGCAAAGCAAGAAATCAACATTCTTACTCTTCTTTTCTAGACATCTGAGCCAAAAAACATATTCAGTTTTGCTTCACAAGTAATGAAACAACACTGTCACAAATGCCTTTATTTTATAAGCAACAATTAGTCAAGTCACATATTTTCCTATCTAGAATATAAAAGCTAACAGTAACCACTAAAAACAAAGAATGAACAGTTGGTATAAACTTCTCCTGAGAGTGTCCTATAGGCCAAATTCTCTGCAGGAGGCTCTTGAGCAGTATTATCAATTGACAGAAAAGACATACTGTTTTTCTGATACAGACATGTCTTACAAAGACAAGTTGTGTTTTACTTTAACACTTTGTGAAGAAGCTCCATTATAGCTTTAAAAATACACAAGTATGACTGTATGTAGCATACTTAATAATGAGTCATCAAACAAGTTCTGTAGCTCCTACATTCTCCTTCTGTTCAACTCTACTGAAACAGAAATCTTTTCTACTTGCACCAATGTTTCTTCAACCTTAATTTCCTTTTTTGCTCTCTTTCCCTCAAGATTTACTGTACCCTAGTCCTTGCTTCTCCATCTTTTTATTAAACAAAAAGTTCTCTTTTTCCCACCTGAATCCAGGACTGCACAGAAGGCCAGAACTTATTTCTGAGGAGTTTGTGAGCATCCGTGACATTGTTTATTATGGCAGTATTATCTTCATTCTCATGAACTTTTATATCTGCTCAAAACAGGGGAAAAATAATTAGAGCGGGATGTTTATAGGATTTTCAATACATGAGCTAAAGAAGGTAAGCAGAAGAGGTGCACATGAACCCTTGTAAAATATTTTATTGCTTCAGGGAATGTTAAACATCAGAATGCTTCTCTGTTCGGTATTAATTATTCTACCATTATTCACACATCCAAAACAATGAGAGGAAAAGATGAAAAGCTTTCAGTCCAGTGATGATGGAAAGAGTTGTTAAGCCATCACTACTAAGGAATTGCCAAATAAACCACAGACAAGCTTACTACTTACACTACATCTTGTTCTAAGTTCACATGAACTGGACTTTACTGTACCAGTTTCTGCACATTCAATATAAAATAATCTCTGCCCCAGTGGCAACAGGAACTTGATTGTCAAAGCCACCAAGTATGTCACTACCTGAATAAAAATGGAACTTTTTAACCCGTTCATCATTCATAAACCCCACAGATACATTTCCAACTCTGTCTGCAAGCACGGAAATAGCTGCCTCACTGGTTGTTTGCACATGAAATTCCATTAGGACAGTATTTAAGAGGCTTCACTTAGACTACCAAAACACAAATGATCGTAATTTTTCTAGAGTTAACTCACATTAGCAAAGTTATATTAAAAAAGGCATAATCATAATCCTTAAGACTTCGTAGAAAAATGACTTACTACTGCTTGCAAGATGCCAGTAGTAAGGAGAAAAAAAAATAGCACAGGAAACATTCAGTTGTCAGGTCTTTAAATTAGCATCTTATACCCCAGATTTCTAGAGAAGAGGTGAGTAGTGAAGTGTATGACAATGATATATGGTAAACAGATTTTCTTTAAACACAGGAAACTCACTGTAGGTACTATGAAGTGCTTTAGTGGGGTTACAACAACTAATACAAAAATTCAGTCTGAGAAGGTAATTAATAAATCACACACAAGGACACCCAAACCTAAGAATGGTTACCAGATGAACCAGAAGTAGCAAAGAACTCCAAAATAAATCAAACTGTTGTCTAGGAACTCCAAATAAAAATGGTGTCCAGGAATTTAAGTCATAGGAAAAAAAATCCCAAACACACAACTATAAAGCACTTCAGACAAAGGCTGTCTCCATTTATATGTGAAAAATTGGAAAAAATTTTGGTACCTGTGGAGATTTCGAGGTCTAGAGTATACTTATGTGAAATGAGCCCATGGTTCCTAACAAAAGTCTGGTAATCATCATCAATGGGAGCAGGGACACCAGATTGAACTTCCAAGCATGTCCCTCCATCTGATTCTTTTTGCTCAGGTGTCTCCTGTTTCTCATCTAAGTTTTTGTTTTCATCAGTTCTAACACACTGAGAAGCAGAAAGCACGTCCTTGCTGCAGCACGGCTGTTCATCATCCATGCGTCCAAAACAGGACTGGTGAGCTTCCACCTGGGAGGACGAGGGGGGTGCAGGTCTGTCCTTACGAGCAGACATTTGTCCGTTAGGTTCCAGTTCCGTGTCATTCATGGTGAAGTCAAAAGGATCTGGCATCAGAAGCTGGAAACAGTTTTCCATCTCTGTGAGCGTGGTGGCAATCTCTTGGGACATTTCTGTCACGACACAATTGGTTTAGAACATTGTTAAGTACTGTAAAATGCTAATGTCCCCAGAGCAGACACAGACGTACAAAACAAACACGACTGCCAAAGGGCCAATCCATTTATCCAGTAATTAGGATCTCGTTCTGCTGCAGAAATTGCCCCTATAAAAGCAAAACCACTTTTCTTAAGCAGGAAATCTAGAATTTTCTGAGCAAGGAGTTTAGAATTGTTGTCCCTCCTATCTGTATATTCTTTAAAATGTCACTAGGCAGAGATGACACAAGTACTTTGAAAGAGAACAAGGTTCACTGAGGATATTTTTCGTTTAGTTGGTGGGTAATCATTCAACAGCCACGAATGTTATAGTTGTATATAGGTGTAGCCACGAATATATTCTATTGCTCAAAAAGTTGCTGCCAACAAAAGTGACTAACAAGGTTAAGTCTCTTTAAAATTCCACCCTCATGCATGAAAACATTTCCAGCATGCAGAACAAATGCAGACACAACTGGATGCATCGTGCATACCAAAGTAATTTAATTAAATAACCCTTTGTATCTGCAACATAATATACTATCTCTCTTCTTTCGTATTACATGTTTGCTATGGATGTATCATTTGGAGATTCAGCCCCCAGTTAGACAGATATTTAAGCAGCAGTATGATACTTTTCACAGATATCCTACACGGCAGATTTCTGCACAGACCATTGCCTATACTCCTGCAACACACTGACTGTATATACAATAAAATTAAGGTCATCAGCCAACAAGTTATTGAGAAGCCTCTGCCAAGCCAATGGCACACAAATTCAGCCGCTAGCTCCAGAAAGTCTCACGATGTGCTTGATTGAGGGTACGCATTCATACTTCACTGAATTACAGACCAGACCTTCACTTGCTGACGTCTTTTTTTTAATCTCTTCACACCACCTGAGCTCACAGGATTGTCACTTGTTTCCCCTGGTATTCTTCAAGTGAGAGAGACACAGGCTCAAGCTCTAACAAATGTATTCCTGCCCTCTGTGGTCAGCTATTATTTGGATAGCTATTCTCTCAGAATTTGTTTTATTTAACCTTCAAAAAAAGGTTGGTTTAAAAATGAGAAAAAAAACCCTAGTAAACGAACCAAAGCAACTCACCTTCCATTTCTTTTTCAGCTCTTTTGGCTTTTTCTTTGTAAATGTTATCCAATCGTTTCTGCTTCTCCTCTTCCCTCCTCCTTTCAGCCATGGTTCTGGCATGCACATCTTGAAAATCCACCTAGGGAGAAAGTGAAGAAAAAAGTGTAACGTTCCTCATAAGAAACATATAAAAAATCCATTTCCCAAGATCCTTATCTGTGGTGAAAAATCCTCTAACATCATCGATCAGCCAGAAGCTCAGCAGTACTTCCTTTTGTCTCTTCTCCTCCTAGAATCAATAACTACAGTAATTCCGAAGGGAGTTTTTAGGTCTACTGACAAGGGACTGCTGAGAATCAATGGATTTCAGAAAGGAATCATAAGGTAGAAAAACAAAACGCTGAGATTTCCACATCTAAATTGCAGGAATAAACTAGGCTTTGGGAGACTTTTGTCACAGCATCAGAGACATGGGTTTAAGGGGAATGGGCAAGGAGAGACTACACAGGGTAAGTATCCAAATTACATGAAAATGCCACACTAAGTCTGCTATTGGTAAACAAAAATTTGTAAGCATTATTACCACAAGTATACACAGCACTTACCAAAGAAGTTCCTAAGAAACAAAAGCAGAAGAGAAGATATTCAAATTTATTAAGAAAAGACCAAATTTTAGATTTTACAATTACATTTATTGGATTTGGGGATTGAGGGAAAGGTTGTCATTCAGTCTCGCTTTATTTTCTCATGACCAAAATACAAACATAAATCTGAGTGTTTCAAAACACTGTTTCTTAAAATATTCACAATGAGGTGTTTTGTTTTGGTTTTTTTAGTTTGTTCTTAGAAGGGCTTGAAAAGGCACATTTTTCATTTCTGTTTTAAGGAAAGAAGTCTTGATTGTGTCATTGCATACGGAAATAAAGTATTTCCTTTTGACTGCTACCACATAACTTCCATTAACCTCCGTACAGATTACCCTGAGTGCTGAGCAAGCCCGTACTTTGCTGCTAATACAGTCACAGGCTCTCTGGTGCAAGGCCTGTATGATAAGCACCCACTGAGCCTTTGTTGTTCTTGCCACTGCTGGATGATCAAGCTTCTCAACACACAGGAACTCTTCCCAGACACTGACAGCAACACTTTGGAGCTACGCAAAAGCAAAACAGCGAAGTTGAATCTCCCTTATGAGGCAGAGGCCCACAAAACATTGAGATCACCCGACACAGGACAGGTAAGTCTCATTTTCTGTCTAGTTCTAGAAGGTCTCTCCTGCAATTTGTACTTACCAGCTACGGGTCAAGCAAACCAAGCACACCCTGCAACTGAAGTCTCTGTATTTTTTGCACACACAAGAATTTTGTTAACCTTTCATCTCAAAATTACAGGAATTTTTCATATTTGTTCACCATTAAAGTACGTATTCCATTAAATGCTATGAAAGTTAAATGTTTGAACTTGGGCTTAACCACATGTTTAAGTGTCCTGCTATATATATATACGCTCCTACTGCTGAATATTCCCTTTAGTGGGCAATGGGAGGGCAGAAGGACGGTAGGGAAAAGAGCTGGCTTCACAACCTATAGAGCACATGGATCACCAGAGTGAGCTTTCCTGGTTTTCAGGATCTGCTTTTCCTACCAAGTTCACATAGCCCTCCACACAGGAGCAAGTGAAACAGATCCACCCAAAGAGCAACATCACCCAAAGAGATGGAACAAAGATGCAGAAGCAAGGAGCTACAGCTACCATTTCTAGGCAGATTGCCTTGCACAGAAAACCAGAAATAGATCAAGTTTCGTAAATCACAACTCCCAGCTTATACCAGAACACCTACAGAAGGGTCATTTGCCCGTTCTTTCCCCTTGTCTGTCCCAAAAGGACCAGCCACGTGCTGCTCTGCTGCACTGTTTCATGCTGCAGCACATGCCCAGATGCTGTTCTTACAACATCTGTAAAATCATCATGGTTTGCTCCTGGTCATGGGAGTGCACCTCACATGCTACAGCTCTGGCACCACCCAAACCTACAGAACACACAGAGCTTTGAGTTGTCCCGAACAGGGCACACTGGCCCCTTACAGAAGCCTCATACAGTCAGAGGAACTCAGGGCTTGAGTTATGGACAGATTCATTCGCTATCTGGTGTCAGCACCAACTCACTGTCTTGGTCGGAGAACATTTAACCTCATTGAGGCGACGCAGACTGAGACCAGTGCTGCTCTTCTGTCTGTATCCGTGGGGGCTGCACGAAGCCTTTTACCACCAGTCTGTAGTTATGGAATGGGATGTGATGAGGTGCAAACAACTGTTCTTGATTTAAAGGATATAAGCAGTGGGCCTAGACAGCTCCTGCAACTTTTGTAAAAATATCAGAATACAGCAGTAATATATTCTATGTTTATCTGTTGAAAATCCTGTTCATTCTGTAATTCCAGCTCATTCCATAGTTCCATCAACACATTCCTCTGATGCAAAGATACTATAATATGACTCAGTGGCCCAAATACGCAAACATTTAGAAATATTTTAAATCTTTTCTTCTTTCCAAGTTTAAGAGAGGAGTTTGAGAACACATAATATTCCAGTATATCTGAAAATAACCGTTTTCAAAGTCAACCATTTATATAGGTATAACTTGGACCCAATTACATTAAAACAGTGGGCACCTCTCCAGGTTTACGTCCTAAAAGGGCAGCAGCTGTCATCTTCAGACTACCTGTGATTTTGGTGATAACCTGGAAAACCAAACAGATGCAGCTAAGACTCCTCTCTATTTGCCCTATACTACTGTACCAAACCCATAAGACAGAACAGCAGATGTACTTTATCTGTAAAAAGTACAAATGCCCCCTCAAATCTTTGGGTTGCTTCTCACACTTCAAGTATTAAACTGGCAAAAGGCCAGTTAGATCAGCTGGATCATTTCACCTCTCGAAGTACAAGAGTTGTCAAACTGAGTAAGATTCCTTCTATTCGCACTAATGTTTCTAGAAGTACTCAAATGCAGCTGCTCTAGCAAACAGTACAGCCAGCCTTGCTGGGTAGCTTAGTGCCACAAATAAACAGCATGATCACCCTGTTGTAACTGATGAGCAGCCATCAACCACAGGAGCACAGACAGACACACCAAACTTCAGCAGAACTGGTATACGCTTGCGTGTTCAATCTGCTAAAACTGTATCATGTGGTAGAGTTCCCTTGTCTCAGCCTTGGATTTCTCCTTGTCGCTTTCATTCAGTTTTCTTTCTTTCTTAAATAAGACAATGAAGGAGAATTCAAAGACAACACCTTTTGTGAGCAGATGCCAAAAACAGTATAGTAAAAGAACAGAGAACAAAAAACAAAACATGTAGGATAGACTATTAGTATGGAACCAGAACAACAGAAATACATCATATATCACAAAGGTTTTTTGATGTACCATCAGGAACGCTGAACATCTGTCTGAAGAGAAAGAATCAATATGTTTATTGAAAGCCTGATATTATCATTGTAGATAGTGTGAATGCTAGAATAGTGCAACCAATGCCATTGTTTGCACCTCACAGGAAACACTAGAGCAGAAGAATGTTCAACACATAATAACTTGAAACATAGAAGTGAAAGCTAAAAGCAAGTGTTTACGTGCAGGAAATTCCTCTTTAACAAGCTTGTTGTATGACACAAAATAGCAGTTCGGCTGAGGGGGCTGTCGCCTACACTTACTGTCCTTGTCATACAGCAAAAGGACACTCGAACCAGACAGGTCAGTACAGAAATCAGGCTTGTTTGTGCACACATAGAAAGACTCAGCAATTTAAACCTTCAAAGAAAAAATTCAATAGCTGATTATCCTCAGCTTAAGGTGTAACCATTATTTCCATTCTAAGCAGGCCCGACTTCAGGGCTTTGGGTAGGACTCAGTGGGTGAAAGCCTACTGATAAGCAATACTTTTTGCACCCTGAGAAAATGGTCACTGAGCCCAGCTCTGAGTAAAAACCCAGGGGTTTTAAAACTTTACAATACCACAAGATGAACAAAAAGTTTGGGGTTCAGCTTTTGAAGACCATGCTCAACAGGATATCTCCTAAATATGTCTCTTCTGACAGCTTTTCTTTTACATTTATGTATTTACTCACTTTAAGCATCTCCTAGCGATCATCACCTGAAAATTGACAGAGATGTAACAATGCAGAGTACCTTCTTATTCTGCTTTAGGAAGTGGTAACCCAGAGAAAGCTGCTTGTAGGCCTCCCCATACTTCTCATGCCACTCTTGGACTGATTTAATCGCCGCTTTCCTCAGCTTCTGAGCCACCTCTTTGGGTGGGGGTAGAGGCTGCTCGTGATCTATCCCCACTGTGAGCTCCAAGAACTCTTGGAAGTTGGAAATAACCAGCGTGCGGAATTGGTGGGAGCGGGCAAACAGCTCCTGCATGATCTGGAAAGCAGAGAAGCGCATCTCAGCGTGTTCCTCATTGAGCCGCGTCAGCAGCAGGTGATAGGCATGGCTGATGTGTTCCACTGAGCACCTAAGGAGAAATCACAGAATGTCAGGGATTGGGACCTCAGAAGCAGGAACACCCAGATGAGGTTACACAGGAAGGTGTCCAGGCGGGTTTGAATGTCTGCAGAGAAGGAGACTCCACAACCTCCCTGGGCAGCCTGGGCCAGGCTCTGCCACCCTCACTGAGAAGTTTCTTCTCATATTTAAATGGAACCTCCTGTGTTCCACTTCATATCCATTGCCCTTTGTCCTATCATTGGTTGTCACCAAGAAGAGCCTGGCTCCATCCTCCTGACACTCACCCTATATGTATTTATAAACATTAATGAGGTCACCCCTCAGTCTCCTCCAAGCTAAAGAGCCCCAGCTCCCTCAGCCTTTCCTCACACAGGAGATGCTCCACTCCCTTCATCATCTTTGTTGCCCTGCGCTGGACTCTCTCCAGCAGTTCCCTGTCCTTCTTGAGGGTGGGAGTCCAAATTAAATTAAAATAGTAAATTAAAACAATAAATTAAAAAAAAAAAAAAGAGGAGTTATTAAAAAGCAGGTATAACACATAAAACCACAACTTTTTTTAGAGATTTATCTTACAGTTTAAACCAGCAGCCTCCCCACTGGCTGTTCAACCAGCAGGCCTCAGGACGGGCCTTGGGCCCGGGGAGAAGCGTCGCTGCCCCGGGGATGCATCAACCAACCAGGCTCCCCTCCCCTCACCCGCCCGTACTTGCAGATTTTCTTCAGCTCCTTCATCCTGCCCGGCTCCAGCCGCGGCTCCCCGGAGGTGGTCAGCTCCTCCACCAGCTCGGCCAGGCGCTGGTCCATCTCTGACGGGGCCCGGGACCCCGCTCCGGGCCCCGCCTCACCGCGACACCACCCCCGGAGTCGCTCGCCCCGCAGCAGGTGGCACCTTCCTCTACCCCCTCCCCAGCGCGTACCACCGACCACCACCAGCGCGCTGTCGCTTTAAGCGCGCTCTGCCCCGCCCCGCTTCCGCGCGGTGACGTCTACCTGACGTCACGCCACCCGAACCGGGGGAGGCCTTAAAGGGACCGCGCCTCGTTGGCGGCGGGGGGGATGTTAACCCCTTCTTGTCCGCAGGGGGCGCAGGGGCCGAGCCCAGCGCATGGTGCGAACTGCGGGGTGTCACATGCAGGGACAGGGCTTGGACTCGGTGGTCCTTGTGGGTCCCTTCCAGCTCAGGACACCATTCTAATTCTAATGCGGCCCCTCCTCACTTCTGTATCAAAAAGGGAGTTTTCTGGAGCAGCTGCTGCTCTCCAGAGCCTGGAGGGTCTGTAGAGTCTGTCACAACAGCTCGAATGCCATTCTCACCTGGGCTGAGTATGCACCGTGGGAAACACAAACTGAATTTCTTACCCTGGATTTGTAGGTTGCAGGTGTGGGAGGATGAACAAATGACCATTACAGTCCAGTGCTCACTAGCCAACTCTACAGTATTTTTTTCCCAGTTTGTTGTTACTTTTGGCTTCCAGTGATGTAAACGACGGATTTTCTCTTTGGGAAGGGTCACCACCTCTGCAGCACTTGGAAACGATGTTGGCTTTAGAGCAGTGCAGGGGTGAGAGGGCTGCTCCTGGGGACCCCCAGCAAAACGGTGCTTTAATATATAGGTGAGCTATGCCTGGAATGAAACACAAGGATGGATACAGCCCAGTTTTCAGAACTTTCCAGTGGAATGTTAGCGCATAACTGTGTTTATACGATACCTTCCTGGGTCCTGGTGGACAGCAGGATGACAATGAACCAGCACTGGGCCCTTGTGGCCAGGAAGGCCAATGGTACCTGGGGTGGGTTAGAAGGGGGTGGTCAGTAGGTCAGAGAGGTTCTCCTGCCCCTCTACTCTGCCCTGGGGAGACCACACCTGGAATATTGTGTCCAGTTCTGGGCCCCTCAGTTCCAGAAGGACAGGGAACTGCTGGAGAGAGTCCAGCGCAGGGCAACAAAGATGATGAAGGGAGTGGAGCATCTCCCGTGTGAGGAAAGGCTGAGGGAGCTGGGGCTCTTTAGCTTGGAGAAGAGGAGACTGAGGGGTGACCTCATTAATGTTTATAAATACATACAGGGTGAGTGTCAGGAGGATGGAGCCAGGCTCTTCTCGGTGACAACCAATGATAGGACAAGGGGCAGTGGGTACAAACTGGAACACAGGAGGTTCCATTTAAATTTGAGAAGAAACTTCTTCTCAGTGAGGGTGTTAGAGCCTGGCCCAGGCTGCCCAGGGAGGTTGTGGAGTCTCCTTCTCTGGAGACATTCAAACCCGCCTGGACACCTTCCTGTGTAACCTCAGCTGGGTGTTCCTGCTCCAGCAGGGGGATTGCACTGGATGAGCTTTCCAGGTCCCTTCCAATCCCTGACATTCTGTGATTCTGTGATTCTTCCACTGGAGAACCTCAGAACTCTTGATGGACACGGCCCCAAGCCTGGCAGCATTCAAGAAGCTATTGGACAAAGTGTTCAGACACATGGTGTGAACAGTGGGCTTGTGCTGTGCATGGAAAGGAATTGGACTCAATGGTTCTTGTGGGTTCCTTCCAACTCAGGACATTCTATGGTTCTAATTATAGGTCACCCCTCACCACATAAAGAGAGAAACTGCTGAAGGAGCCGGGTTCCATCCTTAAAGCAGGCGGATGATGTGACTGACCAAAGTCCTCTCTTGTTCTTCCCACAGGCAGGAAAGCATCCAGCGCTTTACTCCGAGGGCACATCTCTGGCAGGTGTCCTGCTGCCCTTAGGGTCACCTATGGTGAGAGAAACGTTAAAGGATTTGTGCATATTCTTGTCTGCCTTTGCACCAGCTGCACAAGCAGGATTTGGTCACTGGAGCTGGTGGGATCCAGCCCTTGCAGGTGCCTGCTTTGAACATCCTATAGAAGGGAGACATTTGAAGTACCTGTTCACGTCTGAAAATGATGGTAGAGGCTTGAATGGTATTTCCATTAAGCCACACTCAAGGCGCTTGGTGGAAGTAACGCGTGTGAGTTGGTGTCGCAGCTGTTTCTAGTGGTTCCTGTGGTAAGGCATCATTAAACGCCTTGTGCAAGCAATGAACTCATATTTTCAAACAAATTTACTGCAGTTACTGTATATATACATTTTTTAGTGGTTCTATTATTTCTGGCTCAATACATGAAAGCAGTGGCATTTTACTTTTTAATAGTGTTTCTCCTTTCCTTATTGCCTTCCACCAAGTAAAGTGGATTTCAATGTGGAAGCCACACACAATGCCACAGCTCATCTTTAAAGTTTAGATCAGTGTCCTCTTTCAATATTTCTTATTTTTCTATTTCTCTTCTTAATTTGATTGAAAGTGCCTGAACAACTGCTTTCTATTAGGTTGTTGCTTGCAAAATTAGCAACTATCTAAAAACAGTGTTTCTAAATGAGCCTCAAGCAACAGATTTAACATCTACTAAGGCACCAATTTCATATCCATGCATAGTGTTTAAAGAAATCCCTGCAAGGAGCCATCTGGTTTTGTAAAGAATCAGTTGATGAATCAGTGCTGGGTTGTAACTCATTCACGGTGGTCCCTTAGGCAGAGCCCAGCAAGAGCTAAGCTATTTAATTCTATTTTTTTAATCAAGGAAAGTTATATGAAATTGTGTTTGTTCAAGTTGCTGCGTCTTTTTCCCCTTCTCTTTTTCTTAATGAACACGGTAAATAGCGACCATCCAACTATTTCTATACTTCTTTCATCTGGACCAACCTGATAAAAAGCTGAAGAGAGACAGAATTCATTTCAGTGCAAAAGTCACAACCACTCTGCACCTGCACGGATTTTCCCCTGACACGATTGTTCACAGAGCATCCCGAGTGGGAAAGGACCCACGAGGATCATCGAGTCCAACTCCTGTTGTGGGCTGTTTGGGATCGGGGAACGCAGGACACTGTGGAGTGCAGAGACAGAACCAAACACCACCTGCTGCCCCTCCAGAGCCTGAAGGTTGAGTGTTACTATCAGTTTACACCTGGTTTCAGCAAAGCCTAACTCTGCTGCTTCGTGCCATGGGTCGTGCTGGGTTGTTGGTTCAAGAAGTTTCATTTCTTACCTCTTCGCACTTTGTGTGTTGTTCTCCAAAGTGAGTGACACCTTCCAGGAGTAGAGACGCTTCCAGAAGCTCTGTCCTGTCCACCACCTCTCCAGGATCCCCAGTGTGATCCTCCTCGGCATTTGCAATGGGAATGTTCTCCTGCAGGATATCTCCAGGCATCACCAGCTGGTCCACCCGCTGGTCACCTCCAGCTGGTTCAGTGTCTTTAGCAAAATACACAGTCAAAGAAAACCCCAGAATTTTGTCAACTGGCACCAATTATTTGGGGCTAGGGGTTCTTACATTAAAGAAGAGCCATTTGTTCTGCCACAGGAACAGACTGCCCAGGGCAGTGGTGGAGTCACCATCCCTGGAGGGGTTTAAAAGGTGTTTAGACGAGGCTCTCGGGAACACAGTTTAGTGCTAGAGTTAGGTTATGGTTGGGCTCAATGATCCTGAGGGTCTCTTCCAACCAAAATTATTCTATGAGAAATTTTGAAAGTCGCAGTAATGGCTCTTGAAAGGATCGTTTCAGACTTATGTGTAATACTAAATTTTCTGGTGTCCTCCTTTTATAAAAGAAAATCTAGGCAGGAGGCAGTTCCACCACTTTACCAGATGATTCTCTGCCTGGGATTGTTTTCCAACCTCACAATAAAGTACATGTCAGGCAGAAAGAAACCCCACTGAACTTCTGAGATAACCGTATTCAGCTTAATGATATGAAATTAAAAAGGAGGGTTTGTTTTCCTGCCAAAATGGAACTTGGGCAAAAGAGCTTCCCTACAAATAATTTGGAGTTAAAATAACTTGGGTTTCAGGCTTGAAGATGCAAAAGCACAATAAACATTGATATTAAATTGTCACAGATTTTGTGTCAGTTGGGTTGCAAAGAAAATACTGACCTTCCCTGTGAGATTAATAGATGCTTAACCACTGGTTTGATTCGAGCAAAAGGATGCCAGTTACTTGAAAGCTCTGAACTACCTCATAATGGGTAAGAACTATATTTAAACAGATGTTCTCAAAGGAGAAATAGTCTATTAGTTAAACCATCAATAATGCAAGGGCAAAGATACTTGGCGACCTCCTCTAATTATGTGAAATACTGACTGTGACAAAACTTCAACCTATTGTAACATTTTATAATTCTGTCATAGGAGGAGATGAATCAATCTGCTCTTTATGGTCTAGATCACTAATTAAATAAGCATTTGTAAGCTGGATCGAGCGGGAATAGCTGTAGGAAAACCATCACAAATCAAGGAGCACCTTCCTACATGTAGCTTATATTCATGTCTAGAAAGTCTTTTAAATGATCCTACAGTGTTTCCTGAAACTGCACGCCAGCTCTGACACATTTGATTAGTATCACTGAGGGTAAATTGCTTTTTCCTCTGTGAAAAGATCTATGCAGACTCTAACTGGAACCTAATGAGCGTTTTTCTGTGTTAGACAATATTTATCCACATCACAAGCTAATATTTCCATGTGAATGCAGCCAAAGAAGATGACGGCACATCCCATTGCACTGCAACAGGTGTCTCTGGGGTCTGGGGGTACCAGCCTTTTGGCAGGACTCAGGTTGTTTGGAAAAGAAGGAGCTTGAAGCTTGTTAACATTTGGAAAAGAAGAGTGCAGACAAAGAGAAGAACCTCAAGCTTCCAAAAAGACAAAATCCAGCCCAAATTCTGCCTGAAGACCTTCTGATGCTAAATCATACAGAGACAGAAATACCACTTTTACGTATATGCAAGTAGGATTGCTTCCAAACATACGATGTCAGCAGAAGTTTCTTAAACAACTTAGAGGCTGGTTTGGGTGTTGCATGGACTCATTGGTGTGTTTTTTGAATCTCTTTCTGCCTGACATCTGGGCTGTCCCATCCTTGGAAAGCCACGGCCTGTAATAAAACTGTGGTTGCTCGAGCTGGTTTCTCCAGATGAGAGACTGCACCGAGCTGTGGCTTCAGCCACCCAAAGGAATTGCTTTTTTCTTCTTTTCCTGAGGATGTGGAAAAGGAGAGAACTGCTCCAAAGCCGGTAAAAGCTGTGGCGCCGCCTCCAGTTCAAATGGGAGCGATTAATTCCATTCCTGATGTGACGCTGTTGTCACCACTATCGGCCACGGACCATCCCATGAGGGGTTTTCCATTTCAGATTTCTCTGTCCCATTCGTGCAGCAGGTGGCTTGAACCCCCAGCAATATTGCAACCACTCGGTCACAGGAACAAGTTCTCAGTCACCATCAGAATCCGAAGGAGCAGGTTCTCAGCCTTCAGGCCTTGGGAGTGTTTCCGTCATCTTTTATAAGCAGCGCCCAGGAAAGCTTTTCCAGGGAATTTCTTTTACTGTTATGGTAAAAGAATGTTGTGCCTTTATGAGGAGATTATTTATACAGGTCAGCTTTCTTAGGCAGAAGGAAAGTCCCAGGACTGAGGAGATTACGAGGAAATACTGAAGTGCAAATAAAAGGAAGAAGGAAGTGTCTTGAAAAAAGAAGATAGCGAGTCTTGTGAACTCTCTGGAGCCATTAATTGAGTTATGCTTTTAAGGAGGTGTTTTGCACTTCTTTGGCTCAATAGATGAGAGCAGAATGGGAAAATATTTATTCCTGTTTCATACATTAGAACCCCTTTATGTGCCCTCAGTTTCTGCAGCTTGCGCATTGTGACTGTCACAGCGACCAATGCACACCTATTTTTTCATATTGTGCACTACCGAGACTCCCAAAATGTTTCACAAACTTTTGGGCAGTTGAACCTCAATACAGCGAGGAGCAAGAGTTGTAGATACAGCCAACACATACGCAGAACAGGTTGATTTAAGAAGACAGGAGGGCAGGATTTGGGGCACTGACCCCGTCCCCAGAGCTGCAGCATCTCCAGCAACATGTCCCTGTCCCAGAGCCAGTTCGGCGACGTTACTCATGTGGCTGCCCATATTGTGTTCCAGCTTGTTTCAACCCTTAAAAGGCCTCTGAAATGAATCACTGCTACTTTTCCTCTTTGCACAGGCTGTAACATTAAAATTATATCAAATATGGAAAAAGCGGCAGTGGTGAATATGCCTCAGTAAATCATAGAATCATGGAATCGTTTTGTTTGGAAGAGACCCTCAGGATCATCGAGTCCAACCATAACCTAACTCTAGCACTAAACCATGTCCCTAAGAACCTTGTCTAAATGCCTTTTAAACCCCTCCAGGGATGGTGACTCCACCACTGCCCTGGGCAGCCTGTTCCAGTGCCTGACAAAATGATACACAAAGTTTTCTTGACTTCTATTAAGAGCAGCATAAAGGTCAACTCCTCCAAGAGGGACAGCAGATGAAAGACCAGCATTTTTCCTCCACTAATAATTGCCTCCATTAAAAAATGGGTCACTTATTGATACATGAGTAAAATGTAGCCAGGGTGAGACTTTTCCCTGGCAAGATGCACGTGATGTGCGGATATGTACGAGTCCTCTTGGGAGTGACCCCTTCAACAGCATCTGGCATGGGCTTGCAGAGCTCCCAGTGTCCAGTTCTTGAATTGTGGGAATTTTTATTTGTTTTTTTAAATCACAAAACTGATGTTCAGTAATTTAAAATGGATAACAGATATTTACAGGGACAGTACAGGAAACTGCAGGGTCTGAGCTGGGTAACTGCACAGCCTCCTCCCTTCTTAAATCACAGAACACAGGCCATCATGCCTTTGTCATAATGTTCCTACGTGGCCACGAAAGAGGCACAGCCACCCACAGCCACCATTTCCTGACTGTTTAGGGGAAAAAAAATTCTAAAGATATTTAGAAATTATTTTATTTTATATTGAAAAAATGTAAAGTTATATGTATATTAAATAGTTATTTCTTTTTTTAATAGTAAAAACTATATAATCCCTGGAGGTGTTTAAAAGACATATAGGTGAGGCTCTTAGGGACATGGTTATGGTTGAACTCAATGATTTTGAGGGTGCCAGAGCCTGGCCCAGGCTGCCCAGGGAGGTTGTGGAGTCTCCTTCTCTGCAGACATTCAAACCCGCCTGGACACCTTCCTGTGGAACCTCAGCTGGGTGTTCCTGCTCCGGCAGGGGGATTGGGCTGGGTGAGCTTTCCAGGTCCCTTCCAGTCCCTGACATTCTGTGATTCTGTGATCACTGTGTGCGCTGTGGCCCCGGCGCCCCTGGGCGCAGCCCCCAGCAGATGGCAATGCAGGAACGCCGCTGGCCGGGCCAGGCAGAGCCGGGGCTGGGCCGGCTGCTCTTGCAAAAAAGCAGCGCCTTAGGAATCCTGCTGGGGTATTTGTAACACCGGCTGCACGGGAACACATCGCTTTCGCTGTCAGCAACTGGGTTTTTTTAAGTATAGGATTTGAACTTACAGCCTTGTAGCAATAACCTGTGGCGATGGGTTTGAAGTCTCTGATCCGAAACCATACGGGTAACCAGTGAGGGTATCCAGGTGCCCAGGGGTTTCCAGCAATCAAAGGTGAAAATTACAATTTTTATATATATATATATATGTGCATATATTTTATATACACACACACATATATAAATTATATATATATGCACATGCCACATAAATATACATGTCACACATATTTATGTATACTTTAATATATATAAAATGTTGCTTAAGAATCATAGAATGGTTTGGGTTGGACCCTTAAAAATCATCTAGTTTCAACCCCCATGCCATGATCAGGGACCCCTTCCACTAGATCACAGAATCCCAGGCTGGTTGGGGTTGGAAGGGACCTCTGGAGATCATCCAGTCCAACCCACCTGCTAAAGCAGGTTCACCAGAGCAGATCACACAGGAAGGTGTCCAGGCGGGTTTGAATGTCTCCAGAGAAGGAGACTCCACAGCCTCTCTGGGCAGCCTGGTCCAGGGCTCTGGCACCTCACAGTAAAGAAGTTTCTCCTCATATTCAGATGGAACCTCCTGTGCTTCAGTCTGTGCCCATTGCCCCTCATCCTATCATTGGGCACCACTGAAAGGAGTCTGGTCCATCCTCTTGACACCCACCCTGAGATATTTATAGACACTGATGAGATCCCCTCTCAGCTTCTCTTCTCCAGGCTGAACAGACCCAGCTCTCTCATTCTCTCCTCATAAGAAAGATGCTCCAGACCCCTCATCATCTTCATAGCCTACTGCTGGACTCCTGCTGGACAGCAGACCAGGTTGCTCAAAGCCCCATCCACCCTGCCCTTGAACACTTCCAGCGATGGGGCATCCACGGCTTCTCTGGGCAGCCTGTTCCAGTGCCTCACCACCCTCATGAGGAAGAATTTCTTCCTTATATCTAATCTAAATCTCCTCTCTTTCAGTTTAAAGCCATCACTCTTTCTCCTATCACTGCACACCCTTGTAAAAAGTCCCTCGCCAGCTGCCTCGTAGCCCCTCTTTAGGTACTGGAAGCTGCTAGAAGGTCTCCCCGGAGTCTTCTCTTCTCCAGGCCGAACACCCCGACTCTCATCCTGTCCTCACAGCAGAGCTGCTCAAGCCCTCTGATGGTCTTCGTGGCCTCCTCTGGAACTCTGCTCACCACACATTCTCACATACTCTCGTTGCATCTTCTCCCTGTGTGCAAGGCCTCACTGCTCCCAGACAAGGAACAAATCTTTAAACAGATCAGAGTCTTTAACGTGATCAGAGTCTTGCAATAAAATACGCAAAGAAGAGATTTGATTTGGAGAAGGCTTTCCTGAGTATTACAGCAAGGAAGCTGCTTTTAATGACAATTAGAGAACACTGAGAAAGCAAGGAAGGTGGAGGTGTTTTCCAAGCAGAGCAACTCACTGCATCCCCTGTGCAGATGGAGCAAAATAGATGTAGTAAAACTATCAGAAAAACACAGAGGCATTATAAGTTTCTAGTGGCTCACTTTGCCTCTATTTGAACACATACCCACCAACAAAACCCCTAAACCAAACAAATACCCCCCAAACCCAAAACAAACACCAAAAACTAACTTAAAAAGCTGGAAGCAAGGAATCCAAATTATCTACAATCAATATGATTTCTCACATCTCCATATGCTTCTATCATTGCTTGGACTCTGCTTTAAGTGATGCAATAAAAACCAGTTTGTGGTGATTGGGAAAACAAATGCACATGTTGCAAAAATACACCGTGTTGTTTCTTCACAAGTATTGTAGGCAACTGACTGCCCAGGAATACTTCAACATCGACCCACATTCTGGATTTACTGCTTAGAAAAGCAGCAGTTCTTATTGTTTCAGAACCACTGGCTTATTTCACAGATGTCTATATAATATTGAATCAGCCTGTGGTGGCAGAAGGGTTAAACAGCTTCAGAGGAATAATGAAAATATACAGGTAGTGAGTATTCACCTCTGTAGAACATGTAAACAGCATGGAATACTAAAATAATATTCATTTTTTCCACAGTTATTGTGACATACAGAAAGGGTACAAAACAAACTGCAGAAAAGAAATAGTTGCAATAGTGCCTATAAGTAGAGGTTTGAATCAATTTTGGTTATCCGAAACAAAACTGAGAGGTAACTTGTTCATAAAATAAAAGGATCTTCAGGGGAAAATATCACATATTAAACGATCTTGAATCTGACAGCGAAAAACACAAGAAACAAAAGATGAATTCAAACTGGAAACCAGGCACATATTTTACCAGTGAGGAAACAGATTCCCTGTCTCTTGATGATGTTTTCCTGACAGATGTGCTCTCACCAGACAACAATGAACTGTAAGTAGTTTTGAGTCGACATCTAAAATCAGGACACTGGCGATATATCGCTTGTGGCTCTTTCGGAAGACATTGGGTTACAGAGAGGACTTTTTACTCAAAACAGAGGTGGCAGGACACGAAAAAGCGGGTGACTCAGACAGTAAATGTTAAAGCAGGAGCCCTGGCTACTGCTGCTATGGAGCTGTCAGGGGGTCCCGGAGAGAGGACAGAACACAGGGAGAGTATTTAGCAAATAGAGATTAAGAAGAAGGATATTTTGGCACTTTGAATAGTCCCTCAGTTAAAAGTAACTACTCTAAGTTTCTAAAAATGTCCCTAATTTCTGGACACCGTTACCTGAGGACAGAGGAGGGTGACAGGAAGGTTCCTCTGGTGGTGGAAACCATGAGAGCAGCTCCTCTCACCACCCCCAGTGGGAGAGCTGCTTGAAGTTGTGATGTTGCATTTTTAATCTTCGGGATTTTAACAGAATTGATCCATGTATTTAAGGGGATTTGCACAAGGTTTGCGATGGTTTCCTGAATGTTCTAAAAGACCACAGTTTGAGAGCGAAGGAAATACTGAAGTATAACTAAAAGGAAGAAGGAAGTGTCTTGAAAAGGCTCCTTGGTCCAAAGGTTCTTCTCGGCTTCTTCAGCCAAGATGACAAAAATGGTACCAGCACTCTGATTTCATGCTGTTTCTGGAAATACAAGGTGTGGAGGGAAAGAATGAAGGCAAATACCTTACTCAGATCAAAATTTAATCTAGCATCTCACATCCTCAGACACAGAGATCACAGTTTCCTGATGCAGAGAAACCAGTCATTATCCTTTGCTAATTGGTTTAGAATAAGAGAGGTATTTCTGAATGTGGCAACCTAATCTTACTTTAGTGAGGAATTCTGAATTTTATCTCCTCAGAGGGGGGCTCCAGACATAGAGATATGGAACACATTTTGGCCAAGGGTAGGATAATTTCTCCCTTAACAGAGCAGGTGACATTCTTCCCAATTATTATAAAAATTAAGACACAATAGGTGTGTTAAAGAAGTTCTGTTCTTCACTGAAGGAGCAAAACAGCAATTCAGTTGTAGCTACTGTGTTTTTTTTCTATAACTCATAGTTAAACTGATTAGATCACTTGTAAAAACATCACCCCTTTTATTCCCTGTTGTTTTGAAGTAGGATAAAGCATCACTGAAGCTAGAGAGCTGGCAATCGGTATGACAGTGAAATTCAAAGCAAACAGATACCACAAAGTCTGGATCATCAGTGTATATATATGTCTGAGATCAACATTTACAAAGTGCTCCTGCAAATAAAACAAAAACCCAACAGATTTGCGTCAGCAGCGTCAATTCCCATCTATTCTTCACTGTCTGAGTATCTAATGAGATGAGATCACACACTTGGGGATGTTCATCCCATTCCAGGGCTGTGCCCCAGTTTCCACACAGCCTGAATTCTTGGTGTTTTCTGATGGGCCTCAGCCCTATAAACTGATGTTCCTTATGGTCTTGAATAGAACCACATAATTTCTGGTGGCCATGAGATCCTGTGCACAGACGAGCAGGACAACGAGATGGCGACCTGAGCGTGCACAGTTTTAAATAGAAAATCATGTCACAATCCTTGTGGAGAAACAGCCTCTTCTCCCACACCACGCAGCAGAACAGTTTATACTGAGGAAACACGTGGTCTTCCAAAGTGAGGAGAGGCAGCAGCAAGCAGGCGGTGGTTTAAAACTCGAGATTTTCTAAGACTGATTCCCCCTTGATGTCCTTCAAATTTTAATAAAATATTTCTATGGTTTGTGTCCCTAAAGCTGCTACTTTAAACAGAGGAGAGATCTCACAGAATCACAGAATGTCAGGGACTGGAAGGGACCTCGAAAGCTCATCCAGTGCAATCCCCCTGCCGGAGCAGGAACACCCAGCTGAGGTTACACAGGAAGGTGTCCAGGCGGGTTTGAATGTCTGCAGAGAAGGAGACTCCACAACCTCCCTGGGCAGCCTGGGCCAGGCTCTGCCACTCTCACTGAGAAGAAGTTTCTTCTCAAATTTAAGTGGAACCTCCTGTGTTCCAGTTTGAACCCATTACCCCTTGTCCTATCACTGGTTGTCACCGAGAAGAGCCTGGCTCCATCCTCCTGACACTCACCCTTTATATATCTGTAAACATTAATGAGGTCACCCCTCAGTCTCCTCTTCTCCAAACTCCAGAGCCCCAGCTCCCTCAGCCTTTCCTCACACGGGAGATGCTCCACTCCCTTCAGCATCTTCGTTGCCCTGCGCTGGACTCTCTCCAGCAGTTCCCTGTCCCTCCTGAACTGTACTCCATATTGAGTACACACGCACACCCTGAACAACTTCCCACAGCTCTTGCCTCTTCTGAGCAATTTGTCTTGCTGTGGCTTGCAAAGAAGGAACAGGAAATTGTCTACTGATTTTATTATCTGTTTATTTCCTTTTGAGGAATTTGTCTATATGATCCTGCTTAATCTTCATGGGTGGGGAACAAAATATTGAAGTTAGTTAAAGATCTTTTTGTTCTGAAGTGAATAGGCTTTATCATCTTTCTCTCCTCATTCTTCCTTCTGGCTCCGTCAGGAAAAAGTGGTGGCTGGGAACTGAGATGAGCTCCCTGGGAAAAGCTGCTCCCCTGCTCTGTGGGGTGGACAAAACTATTTCCTTGAGAAATGCACAACATAAAAAGTTAATCTTAGGGGATAGGAAACAGGGTCAAGGGAGTATGTACAGATGTAGGTTCCAGCCCGCTGGGTGTTATCCCCCCACTTAACTTGCCTTGGTGTTCCACATTCATTTGGGAATGAGGGAAATGTTTTATCCTGAGCTAGCTGGGCTGGGTAGGGGTTTCTGGTTCATAGCGTCTCTGTTGCAGCTTCAGTATGAGACGGGCGAGCAGGGCTGTGCTCCAGTGGCCAGCAAAGTAGCCCCAAGCCCCTCGGCAGTCCTCGCTCCTTCATCCTGATGGCAGCACCATGGTTGCATTGCGGTTCTGTTTCAAAACGCACCAAGCTGGTGGCTCAAAGCCCTCCACGATCTCCCTGTGCAGTGAGGGCTTGTCCAAGTGAGGTCCTCACCAACAGCTGTGTAAACTCCAGTGCTAAAACAACCTCGTTTATTTGTTAGTCCACTCCTGGAGCTTACCCGTTATTCTTCCCACGTAATATTTCAGCATCCTGAAAGGCTGAGGGAGCTGGGGCTCTTTAGCTTGGAGGAGACTGAGGGGTGACCTCATTAATGTTTATAAATATGTAAAGGGTGAGTGTCAGGAGGACAGAGCCAGGCTCTTCTCGGTGACAACCAATGACAGGACAAGGGGCAATGGGTTCAAATTGGAACACAGGAGGTTCCACTTAAATATGTGAAGAAACTTCTTCTCAGTAAGGGTGCCAGAGCCTGGCCCAGGCTGCCCAGGGAGGTTGTGGAGTCTCCTTCTCTGCAGACATTCAAACCCGCCTGGACACCTTCCTGTGTAACCTCATCTGGGTGTTCCTGCTCCGGCAGGGGGATTGCACTGGATGAGCTTTTGAGGTCCCTTCCACTCCCTGACATTCTGTGATTCTGTGATCCTCTGGGCTGAGGCTTTCGACTGTTTTTGTCCCATCAGCACATTCCTGCTTGTTGTGGAACATCAGTAATGATGACGAGCATCAGCTCCACAGTCGATCCCTGAGAAGCCCATCGGTTACCCTGCCCTTCACGCTGCCTTTTGTCCCATCTCCTGCAGCTAAATCCTCGCACCAGTTCTGTTTCCCACCTCCTCCAGCTGTTAGCTAATGGCATCACACAAAATACTGCACTGCAGCTGGATTTTGTTTGACACGACTCAACAACAGCGGTCATCAGAGTGCTTTGGCATGATTATCCTCAGTAAACATCTCCCCTTCACGCTCACAATTCTCCTTCAGGTTGATTTTTTTATTCTCCCCTCCCCTTAAAACCCAGCACCTAGAGCGGAATCTCTCCATCCACGTGAAATCGTCCCCAAGCTGGATCTTAGAACAGCTTCTTTCCATTAGGTCTGAACAAATAACAATTCCAGGACAGCGATCGCTTGGTTTCCATGACTTGCACAAGCTTTTTTAAACTGCCATGTTGCCAAGTTATTGCAGTTTTTCTCCGGGTTATCTCCCTCTCACAAAATCACAGAATGTCAGGGATTGGAAGGGACCTCGAAAGCTCATCCAGTGCAATCCCCCTGCCGGAGCAGGAACACCCAGCTGAGGTTCCACAGGAAGGTGTCCAGGCGGGTTTGAATGTCTGCAGAGAAGGAGACTCCACAACCTCTCTGGGCAGCCTGGGCCAGGCTCTGGCACCCTCACTGAGAAGAAGTTTCTTCTCAAATTTAAGTGGAACTTCTTGTGTTCCAATTTGAACCCATTACCCCATGTCCTATCATTGGTTGTCACCGAGAAGAGCCTGGCTCCATCCTCCTGACACTCACCCTTTATATATCTGTAAACATTAACGAGGTCACCCCTCAGTCTCCTCTTCTCCAAGCTCCAGAGCCCCAGCTCCCTCAGCCTTTCCTCACACGGGAGATGCTCCACTCCCTTCAGCATCTTTGTTGCCCTGCACTGGACTCTCTCCAGCAGTTCCCTGTCCTTCTGGAACTGAGGGGCCCAGAACTGGACACAATATTCCAGCTGTGGTCTCACCAGGGCAGAGTAGAGGGGTCATCTTTACTAAAAGCGAGAAGCTGGCTGTAGTTCCATCATCAAGTCTGGATTCCTATCACACAGTAGTTTCATGTTAATTTTTTCCTCCTACTTGCACATTTAAAAACTTCTGCAGTTATTTTAATCTCTTTGAAAGGAAGCTGGCTGATCGCATTTTTTAACTCTACCCTGGCACCTGTTCTCATTTTTAATAAGTCAAAACAAAATGCTTTTCTTGTTCAGCAGTCTCCTATATTTCTTCTTGTTCTGCTATTTCTTTTGTTCTTGTAGTGCTAATTACCCTACAACTGATTTCCTCTGGCTTAAGATACACATCTCTTATAATTTTAACATGGTCAAATAGCAGGATTTTATGGTGGAGTCTGAAATATCTAGCAATGGTAAGGACTAATGTTATTTTTTAATTAAGAACTTCAATTAACAGATTCTTAGAACTTCAGTTCAAACTGAAATCAGGACTACATGTCTTAAGATGAGGGGTTTTTTTCAGTGACTTATCTCGAAACATGTTTATCATTTTACAAAAGAGCTATAACGTAGAACTCCTTTGTGTTGGCTCTATACTCGTCGCACCAAAAAACCCTTTCATGTCCAACAATATCTGCTCTACAGCTCCCTGCTCCCTCTTGCTGGCCATGGGGGCAAGTTTTCTTCTCCTGACCATGTGCCAGACCTTATTCTACTTACAGAACACACCTGGCTATAAGAAGATACGTCAGCAAAGAGATAAGTACAGAGTCTGCTATCTGCTTCTGCCCATCCTAGATTTTCTTCCTAAAACCAAGGGAAAGTTGAATTACTGAAAACTTCAAGAAAACTTAACTAACAGGGTCAAGTCTTTAAAATAAATAATAATTTAAAAAATGCTGCCTTTCAGGATGACTGGGAATTACATGTTGCAGAACCAACTGGACACTGGATCTTCGGAAAAGCACCACAGCAAGAAGATCCTGTTCACTATCCAACCTGCAGATTCCGCTCCTCATCCAATAGAAACGGTGTTCAGAAGAAACAACTTGCAGTTGATCTGTTCAAGGATCAGATGAAGATAAGATGTGATCGACCATCCTGTTGGCCTGGGGTTTACTTGGTGCACTAATTCAGCTGGGACAGCACGTTGTCACTAAACCCCGGTTGCCTTTAAAGATGCGGATGAATCAAATGCCAGAAAGTCATGCCACGGAAAACCCACTGCTCGGAGCCAGGTAAACCCCAAAAATTCACCCTCAGGGTGGAGTATGCTGGAGAATACAACTAAGGAGTGCAAGACTAAACCAAGGAAGGTCAAAAGGCCCATTCGCCTGCAGCCGAGACAGGGTCAGTTGTGCTGCAAACTGCAGGACGTGGCAGGAAGAAACAACACGCGGAGCAGAATCCGATACCTCATTACAGAACGTGGAAAAACAGGACGGGAGAGATTTAAATACTGGTTTTGTTACACCAAGTGACCTCTGTATCGTGCTACAGGACACTCGCTGCACAAGATGACAGTGTAGTCACGGGTCCCAAAGCAGGTCCTGACAAAGCGCTTGGTGTGCCTCCCAATGCAGGGCATCTGAAGCATGAAAAAAGCAAGTTACAGTATGAGGTTTTTTTCCCGAACAGTGGTCTATTAAGCACGTTCAAAGGCTTCCTTTTGGCAGCTTACCAGCCGTACATAATTTTCTCATTCTTCCTCTCTCTAATAATAATTTTTTCCAAGAAGTGATCTTATTAATGAGTAGGAAAGGACACTCTTATAATATTAAAAAAAAACCCCAAAACGCAGACCACACCAGCCCATCAGTCTTTAAAGCTCCCTGCAAAATATTTTGTCTGAACACGGTGTCAGCTTCACTACTTCCTACCTAAAAAGTGTTGCGATCTCAGCATCTGGAACCCTTCTCAGCCTGGTAGATAATTGAATACTTCAAGCTGCAGGAGGTTTTTAAAGAAACCCATGGCATCATGAACACCAGCATCACCAACAGGTACCAATAGTCTCTCTCCTTTTGCGATATTGGAGAATCTTCACCATTTAGACCAGGGGTTTGGACCACAAAGCAACAAATAGAAGGGTTAAGGCAATTTGCAAACTTCATGTAATTGTGGAAATCAGAGAAACCTGTCCTGACCACAGCTGGGACAAACCATTGCCTTCCAACAGGAACATCATGACCAAAATCCAGAGCCTACAGTCTCATTTTGTTAAATTGCTTGGCAAGACTGAAAAAAATCATTGCATTATTCACTTACAGCTCAATGAGAACTTGAGAGGAGATATGTGTTCGCTTTCCTCATCAGCCTCTTCCATTTCAAAGGATGTCCTTCATTGTACCGGCAGAAACTTGTGCCCCTACAGAAATAAATGGATTGTCTTCTGTCTCCTACCTCAGTATCCTGCTGGGCGTTTAGATGAGAGAGGTTATCCATAAAAAAAGAGTTGGAATCTCATCTCAAGTAGCTGATGATTGATATGAAACGCAGGCATCGCTGGTTGCACGCCACGATGTACAATTTGCAGAAAAGATTTGTTTTCTATATAGCAGCTCATGGCCATATTTGTTGGGAGTTTCCACATGTGGTTCCAGTCAGGTTGTATGACTGATTCCCCAGACTATATTTTTTTACAATCCTATCGCAAGATATTGCTAGAATGAGACAGGTTTAACAAGATTGTTACCCAAACTTCCAACAGTTGAGGAAAACCTCTAACCCTGCCCTGCTTCCACCACGGTTACACAAACCACACTTCCAAAGTCCTCAGCACACCCAGTGAGAGAACAGTTATTACAACAACATTTACAGGCAGTAAGTTTGTATTTACTGTGAGGTTTGGTGTCTGAAGCCACCTATGATAGGAGCTATGAACTGACATCTCTTGGATTCCAAGCTCAAGGCTGCAGAAAGAAGTCAGGGAATACAAACCAGAAGGTTTTTAGAGCCATGCCTGAGCAAGCCTAGGAATGAACGCCAGCCTAGAGGTCCATGTACCGGACACACACAGGAGGCTACAACTGCCCATATCAAACAGGTCTCCCTGGAGCCGAAACAAGTTGTTTGAGTGCAGATTTCTCAGTCACGGCTGCAAAAAGCTGAAGCTCCCCCCGGTTGCTGCTGGAGCACGTTCTTTGTGACACACCATGAGGGACTCAGACCTCCTGGTGGCCCTGGCCCTCCTGCTGCAGGACAGCTGCTCTCCTCCTGTCCCAAAGGAAACATTTTGGGAGCGTGGATTTCTCCACCACTCTGCTTAGGCCACTGAAAGCAAAAAAAGGCCAAAATCTCAGGAAACCACAGCTCTGACTAGTACTTAGAGAAGCAAAAGCAGCAATTTCTATGCCCTACAATCGTTAAGCAGTTACCACACATTTCTTCAGGGCTGGTAAGAAGTCTACACTTTCCTCCATGCTTTGGCTTTTTATGCCCTTCTGCTCTGATGCTGTGAACAGTCTGCCAAAGGAAAACAGCCGCCGTTCCACTTGGGTTTCAGCAGCGCTGCTCCCCAGGGTGATGTCCTCTCCCCTTCTGAGTTGATGAGGCTTCAACTCCTGCCCCATGAGGAAGGAAGAGACCAGTTACTGCTTAACTAATAGCCAATTACTCCAGTTACTGAGGCAAGTTCTCTCATTAACTCTCTACACCTTCTCTTGTTCTAAGGAATCTCAAAATCCAGCACTACAAAAAACACTGAGGGAAAGGGACCATTCCAGCAGTGAGTGCATTTCTTTTTAACACAAAGTTTCTAGGACATCAGGTAATCTTGTAGGAAACAACAGGAAAAAAATTGAATGTAGAGTGTACTGTTCCTATATGAAAAATTGAAACCAAAAATAGTTATTTGACTGAGATGCTCTGATTTTGAAGCCTGAAGAATAACATTTATGGTTTTGATACAGTGGTGTGTATGTGGTGGGGTTTTTTTTGTTCGGTTTGTGTGTGTGTTGGTGCTTTTGTCTGTTTTTTTCTTCTTTTAATCTTGCAGAACACCAAAAAGCAGCACTTGGAACTTGCGCTCCTTTTAAGAGAGACCCCGAGAAGAGTGAATGCTTTTTACACTTAAATACAAAGCAGCTTTCTAATTTTATATAATCAAGAAATGGAAAACAATTTTTATTAACATGTTTTACATTTACAATCTTTTATTAGCTAATCAACATCAACATGCAAAAATAAGCGCTAAATACAAACCTCTACAATATGGTCTTGTTTAAACTACAATGGTTTAATTCTTTTGAAAAGTCATAAGGATGTGTTGTGTAGTTGTTAAAATTGAACTATTAGTTTCAGTAATGAGTACTATTTAGACCCTAAAATTATGTAATCATCCTGCAAGGCATCTTCAGAAACTTCGCCCAACACTTAAGAATACCAGCTCATTTTCATGTGAGTACATTCTCAAAGCAAGAAATAAGGCAGTAGCACTAATGATTTCATATTGAACCCTATGCACATAACTAATAACTTTAGAAGGACTTTAACACTATGGTAGACTGGAAAAAGAACATTTAAACAAGCATCGGATTTTGCCTGAAATGTTCTCAGTTCCTCTTGATACTTATGCAACCTCCTTAAAATATTTGGGTTTGGAAAAAGACTTCATACTCCTTCAAACCAGTCCCTAGTTGATCCTCCAGAGAAGCCAGTCTTGTGTCCAAGACATCAATATCTTCCCATGGAAATAAGTTACCCAATTCACGTTCCAGATTACTTCCCAAGAGGATCACAAAGAAGGCAAAGAGGAGCTTAAAGGAGAACATATTGGTAGTATTGAAATCTTTGATAACAAAAGGGTCTTGGACAATTGTGAAAAAGAGGGAAGAAAAATGGATTTAATTTCAAATCGGTCGTAACTTTTCCCCCAGTGCAAGTATCCATCTTTAAAGAATGTTATCCTTTAGAAGATGAAAGTACTTTTGAGCAGAGTCCAATTGTTGACCTTATGTTACAAAATCTTAACAATCAAAATTTGTTTTCTTTTTTTAATTCAAGTACAAACTTAAGTCATAATTCCTCTTTTTTTTTTTTTCTTTTTTCTCCTCTTTTAAAGAGTGTTTATTGTTGCTCATTGATCTTTGGTCGCAAGAAACAATAATGCCACCAACAGGTCTGATCCCCAGGGTGGCAGGTTTTGCTTCTTTGCCACACATTAAGGCCCCCCCCTTTTCCAGGGTATGCCAATATACACTGTGTCAAAATTCCAGCGGCACTTCATCGTGTGTTTGATGGACCTACATGATGTAGACTTTCTCAGCTTGTGAGAAGTTGAAGACTTCTTTGGTTCTTGGGCAAATTACTTTGTCATCTTGACGAATAGAAAGCAGAGACTGAAAGAGTGAAATCAAAAGGTGACAGTCCCAGTAGTAACTTCAAGCATTATTTAACTGCTTAGCAAATAAACTTTTTTTAATTAAAAAAATGTTGTTATAGTCTGAGGTCAAAATATCTCTGCCCACTTATTTTACATTATCGTTCTCCAAAAGAAAAGGTTTTGAATACCATTTAATTTCATGTTATAAATTAATCTATTCGGACATTCTGTGATTAGCCTCTTAAAGTCCAAGTTAATCACAACAGTATACAGTGCTTTAAAAATTACTGCAAGAAGTTACTTATCTTCTGTTAATACAGCAGATGCTTCTAAGCCTTCTGAGTTTATAAAGCTCTTATTTTAATATAGAAAGTTATTATAACCACTGATATTTTAAACTTAAATCATTGATTTCAACACTTACATTGTATCCGTAGACATATCCATTTGGTAACATCATAGGAGGATTATTTTCGTTCATTACATCCCCCGAAATCTTGCAGACTAGTCGGGAGTTGGCACAATGTGCCATAGGCAGGGGCTGAGCCAGCTTGTTCAGGGATTTGCTACACACAGGGCAGTCTGGGTTTTTTGAGCTCCCGTCCTCTTTATAACACTGTCTGTTGAACAGCGAGTCAAGGAACAACCCCCACAGAATGCGACAACAATTAGTTAACGACATACCTTGGAAAAAAATATAGTAAACTGTGCAAATACAGCCTAGGTTTTAGAATGTACAAGATAATTAATTCACCTTTAATGTGCATATAATAAAAATGAAGTGCTTGCTTTGTTTCGAGGCACGAGAGTGAGCAACAAGTGTCTGGCACCCTCTACAGGTGACATTTCTAATGTAGAACACCCCAGGACCAGGCCTCTAATACACCAGAGTGGGCAGCAAATCCAACTAAGTTTCAAAAGATGCAGGATATATTTGAATAATCACATAAAGACAGACACAGTAAATTTGTGTGTAAGCGCTTTGAAAAAAAAAATGGTAATTCTGACCCAGCTCATTAACTTTTGTAGATATATTCATCAACTTCAGATTGGCAAGATACCCAAGTATGCAAATGCAAAGTAGATTTCACCTTAACATTTTGGTTTGGACTTTTTTTTTTTTTAACCATAAAGCTGCTTATTATACTCTCCCTTTAATTTAATAGAGAGACCAATTCATATTCCATTTAAACAACTCGTGAGCAAAAATATTCACATGTAAAATTCCCTCTTTGAGCACTCTGAGAAACATCTATAGAACAAAAAAACCCACAAACCATTTTTGCATTTGACAGTAGTATCTGCATTAAAGGATACGGTGTTTTTATAGCTGAAAGGCCTGCCTGGAGTGTTATAGTAAAAACAGAATTGTTTCCCAGCTGATGTAGTCTGTAGTTATCGTATCTAAACTGTTGGATCAGCATTCTCCATCGAGCAGGGTCCAAGAGATCCTGTTAAAAAACAACACAAGTTGTTTTCTAGCTAATTGTCCCCGGGGGGAAAAGCCTGGGAGTGGTAAATTGTGTAAAACGCACCAGACTGAATCCAGCACAAAATAAAAGTACACATGCTATCGCACAGTATGTCCTTGTTTATAAAGTACCTTATAGTACTACTTCACTAGAAATTCAATTTAAATCAAGTATTACTTCAAATAGCTGGCAAAACAATATTCAGTCTCCCTCTGCCATCTACCAAATGTTCTAATTAAGGTATGTAAAGCCTGGTAAGGGTATTTCTTGTATTTAGTTTTTTAGAATGCTGGCCTACTTGGGAAGCAGTGTTAGTATTGTGGAATGTCTGCTCTCTGAACCATTAACATCCATAAGTCAAGAAGCATCTTTAACCTCTAGTCAAGATAATTCTGCTGATAGTTCTTTGTAATATACTCTGTTTACAGCATTTTGTAAAAAGGTTTTAGAGGAGCTGGTACAATCCCAAGCTAGAGAAAGCTTAGCTATGTATTTAAGGACAAAATTATATATATTGTAATGCTTTGGGTTACCTAAAAACCAGGGAACAGGAGTTAGAAGTAGGGATTTTTTTTCATGGAAGCAAGAACTAAACCCACAGGTCAAGGATATATAAAACCCTGGAAGTAATGCTGTGGAAGAGTCATGCAAGAAGTGAAGACATCTGGCAAATATACTTGTTATATTATATATAATGCAAAGATCCAATTCTTGTGCTAACATCCCTTTTCGCCTTTGCATCCATAACCTGCACTCTGGTCACAAGAAGTGACAATGTTTATTTATCTTACAAATAAGTTCCTATTATCAACTGTGCATGCTACTCTTTAAGGCAACTAGGAGCAACAATAATATTTTAGCAGATTGTTTCATTTATAAAACAGGCTTTTAAAGGAAATCCAAGACTTAGTGACAGCCAATACACTGAGCAGCAGGATCAAACTCCAAACATGTTATACCAAAATTACTAGGCAGTGCTTTTTACCATGACATAGACATTTGTCTTTATGCTCTGCTCTGTACCACCCTGGCCCATTCTGCCTCTCCTCAGTTCCCTGTTGATTTCAGACACCACGGAAGGACAGACTCCAGCATTCCCTTTTGTCGCAGCCTGTATCCTCCAATTCCCTCACCCCAAGCGGATCAGACTGGCCAGAGAACTTTTATCCAAATGATTTCATGGTCCCATAGTACATTTTCTTAGTTTTATGAATAAATTTTTCATCATTACCCTAAAACGATACATTAACAGAACTGTATTTCAGATAAACTTGGGAAATACCTTGCAGGACTACAAGAAGCCAACATGTAAAGAAGCACTGAACTGGATTTTGACAGCAGTTGTCTGAGTAAGTGCAGAAATAGTTCTCTATCCTTTCTTTCTACCTAAAAATCAACTACTTGAACAGTGGGGAGGAATGGTTTATGTACAACTAGTAAATAAATCAGACCTGGTACTTTTTCTGACAAACATTTCAAAAGGGGAATTACACAGAAGCTGGAAAAGGGTGCAAGTCTAAGTGATGGACTTCAAGAGATTCAGAAAAGCCATCAGGAATAAGACAAGAGAGAAAAGGAAAACATCTTGCATCAGAAGCAGTTGGATCATATGAGGAAGAGGCAGAAAGATTCAGAGGTAAACCCAGAGGAAAGGAAAGAAGCCTGGACATAACCAGTATTTGTCTGACTTCTAAACACTCCAAACCAACAAGCAGATCTTCAGCAGAAAACCTGTACAGATGGGGCAAAAGTAAATACGTCCACATCTCTTGCTTTAACTAAAGCAAAAAGCATAGTTTCTGCCACCATACTGCAGGCCTGTCTGGACCATCACCTGCCCCATCTAAGACCAGAATGTTCCTGGAGATCCAGGATGAAGCTTTTGTTCTGACCCTGAGGTAATTCTTGGGAAGAGGGAACAGACAGAGCCTAAACCAGATCCCTAACGAAGAGATGAAGTCCTACTAATGTTTCAGAAAAGCCTGTGATTAAGGGCCTAGGTGATGCGAAACAGAAGCAGCAGCCTCCTACATGTCCCACTGGAATAATTTCAGCCACAGCCAAACAAGCTTGTTCAAAAGATATAAAAAGAAAATAGCTTGTTTTGCCACATTAATCACGTTTTCCTTAAAGTCCTAAAAGATAGGACAATGAGCTGGAAAAAGTGTTACTCATTGGTTATAGAATATGCTTCTTTCCTTGTATTAATAAAATTAATTGATTAGAGATATTATGATCTGACAAGCTTCCTCACAGGTTTAAAACTAATTTTACTTAAAGCCATTTATGCACAAAACTCTTAGCCAACATGTTAAAGGTATCTCCAAACAAGCAAGCACTCTAGGATTGTGTTTATTTAGCTAATTATTAGAAGACTCAATACATAAAACATCCTAGTTTATGGAAGTTAAGTCAGATCTATAAAACAACAGTAGCATACTTGTTCCAATTGTATGGTTGTACATGAAATAGTACTGGCTTTTTCTGCCCAAACAAGCCCTTAGAACAAAACACAGGATTTTTATTTCTGCCTATTTCTTTCTAACTACTAAACCAATGATAAGCTCTATCTTACACCCAGTCTTGTAACACATTTACCCTTTATGCTTGTAATTCACATCAAATGTGGAATCCAAAACAACAGGATCCTTCTAGGACTCCAGGATTAGCAAAGAAATTCACATTAATTCTATGGGTTGTTGGTTTGGGTTTTTTTGGTATGTTTTGTTAAACCATAGATTTCATCATCAATTATTTAAAAGCCATGTTTATAATGGCATTGCCACATATTGGCTTGGCATTTCACAGGATTTTTGCCTTAGCAGCTCAACACCTGTCTACCTTCTACCTGCAATGTCAAGTTGAAGAGAAGAAGTGAATTAGCACATGATCACAGAACAAACTCCAAATCTGTAGAAAGAGTAACTACCTATGAATTTTGCTTGAGTCAAATTTAGATGTAGATATTGCCTCCTTTCGTCATCTAAATCACGGCAAGAGCAGTAATTCGAGAAGTAGAATTAAGGCCTGCTACTAGTGTATTAAGGGCACAGCCTGGTATGTTGAACACAACTATCCCATTGCTTTGTTTTTCTATTTCCTCATCTTCTGTCTCTTGCTGTTTATCTGCACACCACACTGCCAGTCCCGCATATCTTTAGTGCTGGGTTTGTGGTAAGCCTGGCTCAGTGTTTGTTACTATTAAGATCCAGCTGCAACAATGCAAATAGTAGCTGGATTAACGTACAGGGAAGGACTGGTTATTAAAATCAAGGACTATTATAAGAGTGGATTTTAGAACGCAAAATTAGAAAAGCTTTTGATCTTCAGATTATCAGTGCATTTTCCTGTAAGGACAAATAACTGTAACATGTATTTTATTATTCTGCTGTACCACTGAATTTCAAACATAACATTACCTTATAGGGGGAGATGTGAGTATCTGAAGGAAAGGCCAACATTCCCATTACTTGTCGAACCTCATCCAGCTGGCTTCCCTCAGCCTGGCTGAAATGCTTTCTCGCATGTCTGAAACAGAGAATTTGTACTGTTATTAGATAGCCTTGCTCCTAAATCAAGTAAATTTATATAATTATGTAAGATTTCAGAGAAAACCTCTAGATTCTGCTCCCAACTCATGAACTTCAGAAGGTGATGCATTTAAAGGGCCTGAAAAAGTACAGCCTGCTAAATGTGAGTGTAAGAATGACTTCAAGAATTAACAGTTTTACACTGTAATTTCTCAGACACCAGAGCATCTCACTCTACCATGAAGCCTTACCTCACATCTAGAATGACAGATCCATGATTATTAGAAGAAATGTCTCTGCTTACGCAAACTCAATGTATCACACTTACTCCTTTGGCATACACTTGCAAATGAGATAAAAGCAGTCTGATAATCAGCTATTCAAAATCGTTAAACATTGAGAGCGTTCAAATATCTATCTTGTTTATACTGAATTTTGAGAGAATATTTACTTTTGCATAAGTGATTGCTTTTTGTGGTATAGCCAAGAAGGCAACACCACTGTCTGTGCAGACTACAAGAAATCAGAGGGTAATGTAGTAGAAAACACTTCGTTAAGCATTAAGAGCAAATTTTTTGGCCAGAGATATAAAAAATTAAGTAGAACTTCAGTCTAAGTTTTGTACTTTAATGCACACTGATTATGAGAGATACACAAGGCTGAAAACATATCCGATTATAAGGATATTCAGGAACTTTAAAACCTGTATGAAAGCCTCCTCTATTTAGTCTTCCCAAGCTCAGTTTTCAAGCTGCAGTTTGTGGGTGCAGGAAAACCCTCCAGGTTTTAAACTGGACAATTAGTTCAGCATTTCTGCTAAAAGCTCCTGTTTGCAGTGGCGCACATGTGCTGCACAGCAGACTGGGCACAGAATCAGAACTGCACAGAATTTCTGGCATTGCGTAAGCGCAGAAACGTCTTCCCTGTACCGTATCTTCTCCACAGTTTGTATTATGGGCAAGATACCAAGTGATTCTACGATTCTAATTGCTGAAGTACTCTGGTGTTTGCTCTTCTTAACTTTCAAAGATTCTTGTTAAAATCATGGGCTGAATTTAAAAAAAAATAAGTTATATAAATATTGTTTTCTTCCAATTCTGTGTTTCACTGGCTACACTTTGGTTCCCAACACCATGAGAACAGTCTCTTCTGCAGTGTTTCAGTGCTCCCGCTTCCTCTCCCACCCTCACCAGGAAGCAATGGAAGTTGTGTAGGACAGGCTGTTTCCACCCAACTTCCTATTTCGGGTGAGCAATTCAGGAATGTAAATATTGTTCCCCAGGTGATGACTGTTATGAGAGCAGAAGTACAAAAGCCATGGCCTCAGAGAAGAGACAAGGCAGCCTGGACATACTAGAAGAAAGTTAAAATACGTGCTAGGCCAGAGCTGCAGATGAACGCAACAGTTATTAAGAAATCTTAGGCAAAGCAAAATATTCAGACTCACCCATTAAACTAATGTGTGTGTGTGCATGTATGAAGGAGAAGAGGAAAAAAATAATCTTAAAAGAACCGATCACTGTGCATTTGTGTCCTATGATGTTAAAACAGAAGCGGTACTTCAGGTTTGTACCGGCCCCATTAGTACTGTGGTCATACTCCCCATGAGAATTTGCTCTTCCAGAGAACATTTCAACTATATATCCCCCTTACTTATAGGAAGACCCTGAGCTGCAATAGGCAAATACTGACCACACGTACTGTATGGCAGCCAGAATTATAGTAACACTTTGGTTTATATATGCATGATATATAATCACTATGTGTGTGCCAGCCATCCAAAGGAGGAGTGCTCAGCCACCCCACACTTCCACCATTTCCAAAGCACTGAACATGCTGGCATGTGGCGCCCGTTGTAGATTTGACCAGAAGGAATTAGGTTTTCTAACATGACCTCCTGTTCGTTTTCACCTCTGGTTTTCCCTTCCACCTGCGCCCCTTAAGAAACCAAGGAAGTTTCTGCACGAAGCCAGCCCTGCCAGCGTCTGAGCTACAGCCTCCAAATGCCAACACACAGAAATTAAAATGAAGCAAGACATCCTTTAAAACGGAAACACGTTTGTTAATCCATAACACTCTGAAGTCTTTTTCAGACTGGGAAGCCAGAAACAGTTCTATGTGAGTACTCGTGAATGCACAACACTTAAATAACACCTTATTTGCTCTTATGCCATTATTCACCTCTTGCCTTTTCACTCAGCTATCTACATCTCTTTGTGCAAGTGTGATGCTCTTGGAGGTATTTATTAACTTTATAATGCTTATTCACAACATTTTTACCACCATTAGCCCACCCTAGTCAGTGTAGCTAGAGCTGGGGGCTAGATTTATTTAAAACATTATTTCTCTAAATCATGACCACCAGACCATCACTGAAACCACTAACTAAATATCATAACAGATGAAAGTAATAGGTAGAAAATTTTGTTTTTCAAATCCCAGAGTGATTCTGTAAACTCTGTGGGGACAAAGTCCATCCTCTTTTGTTTGAATAGCGTTCCTATAGCACATGCAGCTACAGCAGACTTGATGAATCCAAGAATGAAAGGATATTTATGAAGACTTGAAGATTTACAGTTTACTGTCTATTAAGAGTACATCAAAGTGCAAATTAGTGAGAGCACCCAAAATGTGAAATCAGTGTCATAAGTTACTGTTACTGTAATAGGTATGAGCTTTGCAAAAAAGCTGAAGAAACTGTGGGATACCAGGCAAAAACTTTGTGATGTACTTAAGCCTAAGAGAATTAAGCTTTTTATTCAAGAAATATTTTTTGTACATACAGATATATAAAGGGTGAGTGTCAGGAGGATGGAGCCAGGCTCTTCTCGGTGACAACCAATGATAGGACAAGGGGCAGTGGGTACAAACTGGAACACAAAAGGTTCCACTTAAATATGAGAAGAAACTTCTTCTCAGTGAGGGTGACAGAGCCTGGCCCAGGCTGCCCAGGGGGGTTGTGGAGTCTCCTTCTCTGCAGACATTCAAACCCACCTGGACACCTTCCTGTGGAACCTCAGCTGGGTGTTCCTGCTCCGGCAGGGGGATTGCACTGGATGAGCTTTCAAGGTCCCTTCCAATCCCTGACATCCTGTGATTCCGTGAAACTTGCACTTTCGAGACTACTCTGATAAGCTACCTTAAAGGAAGGTCCGTTTGCACTCATATTCTAAAAAGTTATGGAAATTCAGACACTTATTTAATAAGATGTATCATTTTAAAGCTCACATCAATTTTAACCTACAAGCAACACGTCACTTTCAAGGTTATCAGTGGGCAGTACGCAAACCTTTCAAACTTATTTAAACACCAGCTGCGTTTCAACAAAATGTCAGTTCTCGGAGTTCCACTGGTACAGGAAGCTACTTGGTAAACAGCCGCTTTCTTTGCTTTTTAATGGATGCCTGACCTATTTATTGCACCACGGACATAATACTGAAAGAATCCTGCTGCAGGCACTTAACAGAAGCATGCTAATAAAAACACAAGTTGCAATAGTTCGCTAGAAACAATGAGATTTATGTTACACCTTCCCAAAATATATTCCTTTATTCATGACATATTTATTTTGAAGCAAAGTAGAATGAAATGGTAAAAACCTAAGATTTTTAAGCCAGATTATTTAAGGAAAGCATTGAGACATTGAACTCTGAATGTACAAAATTATCAGAACTCACTCTGTTAAAAAGGAGTGAATGAAGATCTAGGAGGACTTCTGTAGCTCCTTTTCATTTTACGAGAAGTTAGCAAGTTAAAACAGCATTGTTATGACTGGCAAGTTATTATTGCTGGTATAAAATATGTGTCAGCCCTGAATTTCAATAGGTATATGCCACACACACACTTCACCCCTGCCCTGCAACATGGTTGCCTATTTGCCTATTAATGTTTATTTTATATATAACATATATCCATGTAGATATGAGCTGTGAGCTTTAAACCTCAGAGGCTATGATACAAGTCACTCCACATCAAGAGTGCTGGGTCCCCTTGAGGGCTGACAACTTATAAGTTTTACCAGTTCTAATGTGGAAAAGGCATCAGAGGGAAACAAACATCCAGTAATAACAATAAAATACAGAATGCCCTTATCTACTTTGTCCCAGCCTGTCTCTTTATCCAGCTCTATGCCTGCCCTGTGGTTTCCAAGCTACGTAAGGAAGCTGCAGCTCAAAGAAAATAGTTCTCAGAGCAAGGACTACTCATTGTTAAGATGCATGACTGCACATTTGGCAAAGCAGCAATGTTAGCATAAAACTAAAAGCACAAAGGCACAGTATTTGTTGGATATAAAGAGCACCATGGGCCTCAGAAGACAGACGTCGTTGAGTGTCTTTCATCCTTTTCATAACCTCCTGACAATTCCTTAGGATCTGAGAACTCTATCAAAGGGTAGGTGCACATATCTAAATGCTAACATGTAGGTGTGTGGTTGGTTTAATAATTAACATTAATATTATCTGGAGTTTATCACATTGCAAATTCGCATTGGCTGGGACCGGATCAAACCAACAACGATTTAGGCACAAGCAGAGCAAAGTATGAATGATATGTGTTAGCTCAAAGCAAGCAACACATCTGAATGAAATTAGAACTAACAGCTGGAAATAGCCCTGAAATTTAAGGTGAACAGTTTTGGGGGTGGTGTTAGTATTAGATTGACCTCTTCACATACTTGCATTATCTTATCCTTTATTCTTGTTTTTAAACAACTAGCTCTTTTTCACCCGTTCTATTCAAGAAAAGTTATGTGGTTTGCCCTGCAGAAGATTTTCTACATCTAAAACCTGGGAATGCACTAGAACGCTTTCAGTCTGTGCTTACGTTATAATACTTTGTATGTTTTCTATAGCTCTGTGCTCCTCTGACCAAAAAGCAGTCTTGTCACAAAACAAGCCTCCTGCTGCTTTCAATTTCTGGAGTACCTACTATGGTTTTAAAGGCAATAAGACTTGCAGCTTCCTGAACATAAAACTTGTCAGAAATGTTAAGTGGCAATTGTGTTATCAGTAGAATGTATGAGCAAAGCTTCAAGTCTGGCCATAAAACTTGTAATCTCTCCTTATGGTTAAATATTCTTATAAAACAACCTGCTGTGAGTTCTTCTCTCCCTTGGGCATGTGGGAGCTCCAGTAGCCCTGCCACCTGCATCATACTCTGTGGTGCTGGCAAGATTGCTGCTTATCACAATTATCAACACGTTTTACAGTCTCAGTATCAAAATTCCACTCATTTTAGCAGAACTGGTTTCCTGTATTATCTGGGAACACTATTCCAACACCTGAAATCAGGACCACTAAGAAAAGCATAAACTGCTTCAGGCAATGATACTATTAATGCAAGTATCACTAGAAAGACTGTCCTGTGGTTGAGGCCAGGCAGTGATCAGGTCTGAATCCAGTTACCGGTTCACACCACTCTGGGCAGCGTTACCTCAAAGCAGTCCCAACAGAACCAGTTCAAAAGAGGTGAAACTGGATATTTGGTTCATTTCTTCACTTGAGGACAGAGAAAGGGAGCAGGGGTAACATAGTACAGCTTGTTATTCTCACGTACATGACAATACAGAATGCCAAATTATCCAGCGAGTACAAAAGATGAACCTGGCCTAAAGCATAACGTGTAGAAAAAACTTTAATGAAGACAGTAGAACAGAAAAGATTCAGCCAAAATTGAAATGTTAAGCTTTATATGGGCATTTCATTAACCTTTTAGTATTTCCTGTGGTTAAAACTGCAGTGAGTTCCTATGAGAAGCTACTGTACCTCTTGAAAATTAGTTAAGTGTAAATACACTCATTACATCGTATGCCACCAGAAAACACAATTGTTTTATAAAACACATTAGTTTTCTAAACCTTCACTTTGAAAAGTAAGAAGATGCAGAGTTTCAGCAACAACACTAAATAATAATAATAAAAGGTACATCTGTGGAATGACAACTTGCTTTTAAAAAACAATTCAACCCCAGTTTAATTCCAAAGAGGGGTCACAACAATAACAAGATCCTTCACAGCAGTGGGGCATCTGGGTGTGGCAATAATAGCCACACGTTTTTAATTAGGCATAATAGCATCTTGTTAAAAAAAACTGCTTGGTAAGCATCCTAATTTCATACCTCACAGCGTCCAGTCTCTTGTTCTGTCGAATGAGTTCAATGAACTCCTGAATCCTTAGGCTGAACTCCAGACAGCTCTGAGATTAAAGACAAGACAGGGTCTTAGATGGTGCCAAACCTGCACTGCATAGTATGTTAATCACTACATGGGCACAACAAAAAAGAAAGTGTTAATAACATGCAACCTTGTTTGCTTGCTTTTAGGCATTCATGCAACAAAAGTTGAAATGCTGACTTTACGGACAAGACACCAGCACAGAATTCCCTAAAAGCAAACAAAACCTCCTCCTCTTGCTTCCTTCAAATCTTCAGTATTTAGCAAGGATGAACTTTTTCTTAATGACTGAAAACATTGTTACCTGAAATGCAAGTGAGAGTAAGAGGTGGTTTCTTTGTACTCCAACAATTCAGAGTAGTAGATTCAACAGAAGTTTGGGGCTATGTGATAATTTAGACATGATAGGTGTACCCAGAAGACTGCAAGGAAGAAACATCTCTATTTTGAAAGTCCCCCATATTAACAAAAAAAGAGCACAGTGTCTAAGTTGCTGCAATTCCCTCCCTCCCTTTTTCCAAACTTCTAGCCCGCTCTTCTTATCAAACATCTAAAAAGCCATGCTGGAAACAAGTCTCAAACAAGAAAACCAAGTGGCATTTACCTGTTTTTGGTAAAAGGTAAAATTTGAAGCCTAATGAAGTTGACAGTGTCCCTTTAAATCAAATTCCATCACCAGTTCACAAAAATCTATAAAAAAAAACTTTGAATATGTGGAATTAAAAAGAAAAAGATTCTCCCCTGATAAAAGAACCAGTCACTATGCTTCTTTATAGGGACACAGTCAACTCTTTTATTACCTTAAGAAAACACAGAGAACCCCAAGTCCTCTGAATTTTGAAAAGAAACATATTCCTCGAGTTATCCTGCTCCATTAGGCCTTGATTTTTTCTTCCCCCACGGTTCTAGTGAACAGTTGTCTTTTGTTTATTGTCCATCAGCTCAGTAATATCAAAATTCCTTAGTGACTTCAGTAGGAATTTGAGCAACTCCAAATTTGTATCAGTTAACCACCCGGGGTGACTAAGGCACGCATCGCAACAATAGCTTATTTTAAGATTTGAAATGTAAGCCATTGAACACAAAAATTATGCATTCCATCATCTGTTAAAATACACTTAAGGAATAGAAAAGAATTTCTTTTCTAACTATGGATTTTTCCGTACTCAAATCCATGTTTAGCAGATTTATTCTATACTTCATTTGATGTTTTCATGTATTAAAATACCCTGGTATTCAAATCTACACAAACCCCTCATTTAGAATTTTAGCTAAGTTTGTTTCTATTAAGAAACTGATCAAGCTTTTTAACTGTTAACAATACTAAATCCTATGGCTTAGAATTTTGTTCAAGTGTTTCAACAGCAAAAAACCCACATCCCAAGACAACCTTCAGAGTTTGTGTTTTGTTTTTCTGAATCTTCAAGCAAACCGCAAGCCAGTGGCTGTGTATGTATGTTCTGCACACATGTGTAACCAGAAGAAAAGAGTCCCGCACACATTTCACCTTTGTCCACCTTCAAACAATTCCACAGCAGCTATTCACAAGAGTTGAGCTCGTTCACATCCCTAAAGACTATAGACCTGCGTGCTTTCCCAGGCCAAAACGCAGTTTAATTTGTAGATAAAGCTTGCATTAAGATGGTGCCTGGGATTTTAGAACATTTTCATTGCTAAGCAACCAGAAAGAAAAGAAATGTTTGTGTTTCAGAAAGAAGCATAGTGATTTCTCTTCTTCCAACTCTGATCTCACAGTCTCAGATATTTTTTTTTTAAGTAGGGCTTGCAGAAATAGATTTTTTTTAAAATTGTTTTCCAAAAAGAAGGATGGGGAAGATTTTTTCCTCATTTGTTTGTGGAAGATTGGTGATGAAAAAGCAGGACGTTCAGATTTTATTTCTTATGTTATTTAACATATTAGAATTATACAAAGGGGATTTTTTTTTTTTAGCAGTATAATTATGCAATAGCGTTTACATACCAATTCTGGTTTTCCTTTAATGGTTTCCATAACAAGATCATCATTTTCTTTAGAGTAATCACTCTCCGATTTACTTTTGCGTCCCATCTTCGGTTCATTCTCATTTGGGCGTCCCTGAGTGACAGAGAACGTCACTCTTTGCTTATCAGTAAGTGCACGCAAACATTTTTGGTTAAAGAAAGCGTTTAGTTTAAAAAATAAGATACAAACACTTGGAGGGAGGCAGGGAATTTGGTTAATATCAGTTAAAAACAGATTTCTGCAAGCCCTATAAAAGATTACAGCATGGTTTGAAACGCAGCATTCAAGAGACAAGGAAATTTAAACCAGCTTCAAAGAAATAAGTATCTACTGTTTTCAGGTCATGGTGTTCAATGGCCAGAAAGAGACTTACTGTGTTTATTTCTTGATTAGACTTGGTTTTTATAACAGTAGTTTCTCATAGAAAGCTGGTTCTTTACTCAAGTTTTATTTTCTTATCTGTAACACTTAAATACCACGGAAAAATCTGTATGAAATTTCTCTCAGTGTTAAGCCTGAAGACATAGTTTACCAGTTAATCTCACTCTTAAGATACCTTCATATATAAACTGACTTATACTCTCAGTAGGACGCAAAGAGTTATAAATCTAAGTTCACATACAGCAAGACTCTATATACTTCTGCATTTAGATGTTTGTAAATCACACTAAAAGCAACTGAATACTATTATTTTATTTGAGCATAATTTGTTGAGACAACACTTGCATCCATAAGAATACCTATCACTCAGTTTCAGGTCTGGCATTTGCATGAGCTCATTTAACTCCAACTACCTGTGTCGTCTTAAAATAAGAGTTTTGTACTTAGTGTCCTGAATTTTATATAAAGACTCATTCAAGACCTATAATTTAAATGAAATTGACCACATCAAATATCCAAGTAATTTAGAAAAATCACAGTTTAAGCAAAACTCATTAAATTTTCATACCTTCATTTTTCTGAGCCTGGATTTGTTATCATGACACCAAGCCAAGCAAGTCATAGTCTCTTGTCTTTCCAATGACTCTTCCACTTCTTTAGCAGTCAAAAACATCTCGATATTTACCAAGTCCTTCAAAAAGAAAAAGGAAAGCAGGTCTTGTTTAATTGTACTGATACTTTAACAGAAATCCACTCTTTGACAGAACCAGAATGCAGAGGGCAAAAAAAGGCTTTGTTCTTGAGACCTCTGGTTTTTAGAATAGTACATTACATAAAGATAGGACAGCATATTTTAAAGACTGCGTTTCTATGCACTGAGATATTCTGATAGTGACATTGTGACAATATTGTCCTGAGCCTACTTATACAGCGGAACTAGAAGAGTAAAGATGAAACCCAGGAGGTTGGCAAAGAAAGTAGATCCTGTGATCACGCCAGTGGAGTTCACACTTTCAGGAGCACTTGGTTTCCTTAAAGCTTGGCCAACTACATCAACTGGACCACGACAATACCATAACATTTGCTAAAGCAAGTAAGAGCAACATAAGAGGAAAATCTCAACCTACTTTACCCAGCCATTGATAACTATTGAGTTCTAAGTAACATCCTACAACAGTCCGAGGTCTCGAATATATTTTCTCTTATTTGTTTAATATTCTAAGCTCCAGACCTTTCACTGGGTATAATAGCTCTATATAAAAACGTCTGACACTGAGGCACTAAAACAAGGTTACTGTATTAAAAAGTCAGGCAATGGGTGGGCCACAAGATTCCTCCAGTGCTTATCACAACGCCTGTGGTAATTCCTAATTACCAGCAGCTTTACACACTCAAACCAATCGAGACAAATGAGACAGAATACAGCTGAAGATCTAGTAAACTATCAAAGAGTTCATTTTTTTCTTCTATTTCTGCTGAAAAGAAAAAAGACGACTTGGGTAGATGTTCCCAAACATTATCAACTGGATCCATTTGGAATTGGCATCGCCAGAAGTTATTTTAGAGCTGCAAAAATATGTCACGCTATGACAGTTCATACTTTGCTGACAAAAATACACCATGGGAAACCATAATTCAATAGGCAAACAGAAAACCAGTATTGAGGTATTTCTTTAATATGCACTCTAACGTTGAAGAATTTTATGTAGACTTCACAGCAAAACACTGAAAACTACACCACTCTAATGCTGAATATCACAAATATTACAGCAGCTCCAGCGAACACAACAGCTCTGAGAAATAGATAGCATTTTCAGCTGTTAGAACAGCTGAATATACTTAGTCTTAGAATTTATACCTCCCTGAGACAAAGACAAAAAATAGAAGTAGCACGAGGCATATCACATTCACATCTTGCATTTCATCAGCCAATTTTTCCTTATAAACTCAAGTCTGACACTATTGGAAAAACAGACCAGATCACGTTAGGTGTGTCACAATGGTGATCTACAGAAATGGAAACAGGTCACTTGTGTTTCTAAAGTGCAGCACAAGCTGCAGCTTTTACTAAAGTTTCCTTTCTTACGACTTGAATGTGGGTTTAAAAACAAAACAGCAAAGATAGTTGACATGCAACTACATTTTATAGATTGTACGACCACAGCAACAAAACCATTATACCATCCAGAAGATAAAGGGCATCATGCAGCCCTAGTGTTATTAAATCCAGGTACGTCAGATCGAGCCAAAGCAGTTACAAGTTCATAGAATGACATTAAGATCAGACTTGCACTGACTCCTCTCATTCCCTTAAAGATTAAAAAAAATAATCTCTTTTATCAACATGTTGGCAAAAGGACTGAAAGAATGCCAACCTATTCCACGAAAGGAATGTATTTATTTAAGTTTTCCTCCAAGAACACGGGAGTAATCTGCCTTTCTGGTAGTCTGCAGTTTTTCCACTTGAGAATATAATCAGAACAAAAAAGAACCGGGTCACGTCCCTGAGCATGATAAGATGACCACAAAACAACCTCTTGTCCGTGTAACTCATCTGTATAAGTAATTTGACATGTAATGCAACCATATTCATTATCTTGCTTGCGTGTTTTTCCACATAGCTGCTGAATGGAAAGACGATTCAATTCCAGTTAAAAATAATAACATCTCCATAAATCTCCTCAAGCTTATTTGAGCTATGTGTCCTCTTAATGATAAGCATTTGCTTTTACACCAAATTAAAACAAAAGCATTTTCTCCTACATCAAAAAAGGACTAGATATGCTATGCAAACAACAAATCATTGGTTCCATCTCATTTGTTAGCTTTTCAGCACTTAAGCTTCATCACAGAAAAAAAATTACTTTTTAAAGAAGAAAAAGGGCAGCATTTTTTTAAGTCAATGAGCTGCTGGGAGAATCCCAACTAAATGCATTTATCAATCAGGTGTTAGCACAGCAACACTCGAACGTGAGCAAAAAGATTGTAGTTGCTGCAGAGGCAGACAAAACTCAAAGAAAGAAAGAATTCCTACATTCCTTTTTCAAGTTGAAAATAAAAAGGTTCTATCTGGCACAGAAATGCTAATTAGATCTGTGGTTACCAAAAGAAGTCAAAGCTCGGCAGCCGTCCCTATTAAATAGACGGTATGTAGCCAGAAAACAGAGGAGAACATTTTTAATTAAAAGAGTTTCTTTCAGAACTAATGGTCACATTTAAATTGCACCAATAAATAGGATTTTTCTTCTCTGCTGGCTAGATAGAAAATAAGGGAACAATATTAGAAAAAGCAGTAAGAAATCCATTTGTAGGGAAAGAAATAGTTTTTGCATTTGACAAAAAGTAGTCAGAAGTCTTAATCATGCAGATTGATAGAAGAAAAACACTAAGATACAATTAAGCAATAAGCCTTTAAAAAAAAACCCAGACATGCTCCTGTCACCTGAGTTTTTTTAATCTGATCATGCTTTCCCATCTTCCTTTTTTGGTGCTGCCTACTCCTGATGTTTCTCCATGCTCTATTTCACTAGCCAGGACTAATGAAATTGAAGGAAGGAGTATCAGGGGATTATTTGGCTTTACCAAAACCAGCACAGCTCTTCTCCACAGGCCAGTACTGGAAAACGGCTCGTCTGCCACACCTGGTACGGATGGGAACCAGAGAACAGTCCTGGCAGTTGTGAGAAGCATCTCACATTCAAGACAGAAAAACCCCTGTTGAAACCCCAATCGTGAACAGCTTTCCAAAGTTATTCTGCATTTCAGAGCTGCACAGGCTGCAGACCACACAGAAACATTGTCTTTCTCCGTTCCCAAAACAGCATTCAGATTTAATATGCTATTACGAAAAGAGCCTCTTATGCAATTTGTTTACATATAAAAGTGAGTGAATGTAAATAAGCAATTTTATTGCCACCAGCTTCTGCAGGTGGAGAAAAAGCTGAAGCAAGAAATCTGTTGCTGCACACTCTCTCTCCATTCAGCATCACGGTAAACATTTTCTGACTTGTATATAAATTAAAAAGCAATTCTAAAGTCCTTAATTACCATCTCTTGCAACACTGTAAAGTCTTCCTTCATTGCACAATTTCAGTTTTCACATTGTAAAAGCGATTGCAATACTTTACTTCCAGTACTGCAGCAGTATAGGAGAACCCTGCACCTCACACAGATTATTTCAGAATTGTTATCAAACCGTAACTCGGCACAGACGTTTCAGCCTCCTGTGCATTGCCATGATAATTCTGCCTGAATTACCTTGCCTTAACTTGCTGACAAATGCAGAATACCTGATGGTGGGTAGGAAGACTGATTAACATCAGGCTTCTACATCTGTACTGAAAACCAGTTTCAAATGGCTCAAGGATGAGAACTCTGTCCCTAAGTATTACTGACAATTATCCAAACTCTAAAGAGGGGGAACACACCATAAGGATTCTTCTTCCTTCTAATACAAGCAAGGAAGTACCACCTAGATTCTATAATTTCTTGGACTGAGGTGAACTAACCATCCTATCCATCCAATAGTCACTAACAAGGTATCAGAAGGGCACCTATTTAAAAGCACTGGATGAACTTTACGACAAAAGGACTATTTAATTCCATTGCAACAGTTCCAACTTCACATAAAAACATTTATAGAGAAAACTGCATGTGAAGGCTGAAGACACTTAAGAGAAATCAGAGAGACTTACCTAAGCAAAGAATACATTTATTCGTCACCCTGTGCTCTGCCTGATTTATAGCTATATATACCTAGATGGCTTTTAAAATATCACTGCCACTTTTTAAGCTGCAAGGGGCTCCAGGGAGGGAGGTTACCAACCCTATGATTCTGCACAGAACTCCACTTATTAAGGTATAAAACACTATGAAGAATAAGAGTTCCTTCAATGATGATTATTAGTACATATATACTACTGGACAACATAAAAGCTACATCCCCACATGGCATTTCCATTTTCCGAGACAGGTTCTTAGTAAGAACATCTCAAACATGTATATGCACGGCCCCTCCTTTGAACAGCTTTGGGACTCTCTGGTCAGTGTGAACAGGAGCTGACAGGGGTCAGATTCCCATTCTTCAAGTAGTTATTTAGATACCAGAGTCAATGCTGGAGAGATCTGCTGCAGGTTTTCTCCACAGAGCAGGCAACTCAGAATTAAAGCTCATACCAGCTATAGGACAAACCTGCATCAAGCCAGGCTCTCTGAGTTCTAGAAATCACAGAAGAACAGCTTTATAATGAACAACACTGCTTGAAACACTAGTTTCAGGCATCAAAACCAAGAGGAAAGTGAAAACAGGTCCAGAATTCCATGAATTTGTAGGGTTGTGCTACAGAAAGGAACAAAAAGTGATTCACAAAAATATAGTGAAGGTTACACGAAGAATAATATCTGTGAAATAATGGGACATGCGAAAGCAGTAGGGCATCTTTTTTCTAACTGGTAAATATTTGAGCTTCACATTAATTTGAAATTAAACACATCTATGTCTATTACAAAGCTGTGAACCAAGTGAGAATCTGGCAATCACACAATGAATTGTGGGCTACCTTAAATTTAAGATTAAAGCCTGTAACTTTAAGGTCCTGCAAAGTTAAGACAATTCAGCAGTGAATTGGGAAAAAACAGTTCCACATATTTACAGTAACTAAGTAAATACAAAAAAGCAGATTCTTGCTAAAAATAATGAATGCCTGCGAATGAAACTTGTTTGTCTTTCTTCTTTGGTCATGCAACTACTGATAATATACTCAAGCATTTGCACAGAATTGCTTTATTCCAAAAGACCTCTAACAAACTTTATCCACTTCACTACAGCCTAAGTGCATCCCAGCAGTCAAAGGAAGGTATCAAAGCTCAACATCAGCAACTCCAGCCCAGAGTTCCGTGACTTCTGTTTTCATCACATACTAGAAGTGAGTTCTTCAAACACGCCAATTTCGGAGTGTCCCCGGATGCCTTCGGAAAGCTCTGACCTTCCCTTTAAACATCAGCACATACGCAGAAATCTCCAAACTTTCTTTTTTTTTTTTAATGAAAAATCTTTACATTGTAACTACACACCAAGCAAATTTCATTTTTTGGCTGAAATTATAAGCATTCATTGGTTCCAGCCATAACTACAGGACAACAATAGGTGGATTAATATGAGAGGTAGAGTTCATTTTGCAGAAGGTATAAATCCCAACTTCACTACAAATCCTTACTAAAGAGTCAGTAATTATTTTATCTGTTTAAAATATAAGACAATGTTTTGATCAGTCCATTCCCAAATGTAAACCCTAAACTCTTCAATATACGGTTTCAGATATAAGTGCGTGGCTTTTTAAATTCGCTGAGAAAACTGCTCACACATTTCAGTACCAAATACCACAAAACAGCAACTTTGCATTTGATCTTATGTCAAAAATGGTTTAAAAAAGAACAAAAGTTATCTTTTCCATAGTAGCAATAAAGCTTTTGCTCAAAATTTCTGTAGTGTTCATGTGAGGGTTCCAACTTATGTAGCAGATGTAATATTTGGATCAGTCTCCACTCCGCACACAAGCTGAAGTATTTAGTTTATGACAACATCTCCAGCCACAAGTCTAGAAAGCCGTGAGAAGGAATGTGTGATAAAAATCCCTTATAGTTCACATGAACATTTACGTATTAAAATAAAAACCAGAATATTTCACATATGAAATGTGGATCTTTAACAAGGTTCAAACCCAAATAGAAATGATTAAAGCAATGCTTGATATTTTCAAATTCCCTATGAGCTATCCTCAAAACAAGATAATTAATGAAAAGTTAGTCTGAAGACAGGATTAAAAAAAGGATATTTGATTCAGATGAAAACAAAGGTAGCATTTTGAAGAAAGCTTCCTTAGTGGAAAAAAACAACAGCCATAAAATAGGCTATTTGTTCTAAAAAAACAGGTGATTCATAATATCATAAGATGCTGTTTATGTATTTTTTGAACATGCAAATGGTTTATTTTTAACTGCTTACTAGCATCAATATGGAACTGAAAATAGGCCAGTATGCCTCAAGCTATCAGTGGATTGTTGCCAAATGTATGTCCCAATGACAGTTTTAATAAGATTGACTATCTATACACATTACATGCGCAAGAGTACCATCTTCGCATTAAAAAGGCTTTGCTGATGCACTTTAGCATTCAGCAGTCTGGTAAGCATTCATTTAAACGACTCGTGTATGAAATACAATAAACAACTACTTAGGCCACTCTAAACCAACAGCTTTTAAAATACTGTGTTAGGCTTCCTTTCAATGACTACTCACATGCTGAAGGACATACCCTCAGCTTGCAACCTCACCTTCAGTGTCATTTAGGACACAGCTATAGAATTTAAATAGAAATGTGATAATGAACAGTTAGGAACAAAAAGCACAAATTAATCTTTTCCATTAATAAATTAGTTTGTTAAAGGTTCCTCTGTGGCGAATACACATTCCAGGGATCATCTGGATGTTGTGATTATCATTACACAAGTTGGGAACAAGTAACGTGTGAGGAGCTACAGGGTGGACAACAGGACCGGCAGGGGAAGAAGAAGAGGAGGTTGGCGTATTTCTGCATGGGGGAAACAGTGAAAAACACGTCAGTTGGCAGGAGCAGGACTAGAACACACCACAGTAACACTGCTGAATTGGAAACATGCACAGAAAGGAAAAATGAGGTGCAGGTGAAAAATGGGGCAGGGCAACAGGTTTTGATGGAAGCATCATGAAGAGAGACCTTTCCCCCTGCAGTAAATTCCTCTGCCTTGCACAAGGGGAGGAGTAAAGAGCTGCTGGTTACAACAATAGATCCTCCAGAATGAATGCAGAGTATATATAAACTGCACTGAAACCGGAGGGAGACAAATTACTAAGAAAACAGTGGATAGGTGGTGACAATACAGCAACATTGCAGTTAGTGAAAATCAATTAAAATCAGGCACAAATTAACATTAAGAGGCCTCCTTACTCTCTGCTCATAAAATAATGTTGTCTGAAGTTCATTAAGCTACTATTAAGTGTTATAATGCTACACACATTAACAGGATTACAGAGAAAACAAACAGAGTAATTGACAGAATGCACTACTCCAAAGCCAGCTGCAGAGCTGCTTGTTAGAAAAAAGCACAGCCAGCCAGCCAAACCACAGACTCGTCAACACAAAAGCCAGAAAAGTTTTTGTCTACAAAGTAAACACAGTATCCCATGGTGTACACAGACCAGCTTTCACATGAGAGCATCTTCCATGATCTCTGTCTAGCGCAGACCTTTTACCTGGTTATTTTTGAAATACCTCAGTAACTTACACTGATCATCTGTCAGAAGAACAACGTCTTTACCTAACAAGAGGAGATGTTGGTACTTCTTTCGGTGACTGGTCATAATGATTAAATCATGTTCTAACCTTGTGTCTGATTTCAAACTTGATTTTTTCTGACTTCTGATTCCACATACCATTTCACAGAATCACAGAATGTCAGGGATTGGAAAGGACCTCAAAAGCTCATCCAGTGCAATCCCCCTGCCGGAGCAGGAACACCCAAATGAGATTACACAGGAAGGTATCCAGGTGGGTTTGAATGTCTGCAGAGAAGGAGACTCCACAACCTCCCTGGGCAGCCTGGGCCAGGCCCTCTCACTGAGAAGTTTCTTCTCATATTTAAGTGGAACCTCCTGTGTTCCAGTTTGCACCCATTACCCCTTGCCCTATCATTGGTTGTCACCGAGAAGAGCCTGGCTCCATCCTCCTGACACTCACTCTTTATAGATCTGTAAACATTCATGAGGTCACCCCTCAGTCTGCACTAGATTATGAAGTTCCGTGGTATGTGATTTTTGCTCTCATACTTCACAAAAGCCCCCAGCCCTTTACATTTTCCAGTCATCTTCTCCCTCCACTTTTTCTAACAGCTTTCCTAAGCTGTGTTCACCAAAACGATACATATTCTGATATCAACTGCTCCAGAGCCAAATAGAAAGAAATGTTTTCTCTGCCTGCTTTTGCTCATGCACATAAGCCATTTTGGGCAGAGCCTCCTGGCTGCAGCTGGCGCTTCAGCTGGTTATTAACAAGCTGTTTGCCCAGCGCATCCTCTGCTCCTGCCTCAGCAATATTTGTCGCTCAGTAAATGGCTGCACCTTATCCAGCAGTACATTATACCACGCTAAGTACAGTAATAAATGACTACGCTAGAGTAGTGCGACAAAGCCTCTGGAGCTTAAGAGGCACCACTGGGCAGAAAACAAACCAAACAACAAAAAACCAAAATCAGCCTCTAGTCTCAGCTCTACCACAGCCATTTTCTGTTGTAGCCTCCTCTAGTAAAGACAACTAATCCTTTACCACCCGAGCATAAGCCCCACAGCTTTTGTCCAAGCAGGATCTGTCTGTATTAGCAGCTCCACGCTTTCACAGTGAACTCCTGTCATCTAGTACAGTAATAAGAGAAAGCGTTAAATGTAAAGTAACATTTACACTTTGAAGACATGTCTGGCAGGAAGAATGTACAATAAAAACAACCAATCTCAGAAGCAAAACTGAAACATAACCCTAACCTCTTCTATATCTAGGCAATCTACATAATTCTTCCTTCAGATAAAATTTAGATTCAAGAACCTTCCCCGAATCACAAGCCTTCCAGACTAAGTATTCTGTAATAAATTAACTCTTATGATACCCTACAGGTAACCTATTTTGACTAAGAGGAATGAAGAAATAGACATTCAACATCCCAGTACACTTCATGTTGTTGGCTTTTGAAGAGTCAAGTACTTTGTAATGAAAAAGTTTCTTATTTGGCATCAATCTTGCCTATTTCACACATACATAATTCTAATTCCCAGAGATGCTCAAGACAAACTGCAGATGTAAAGCCATTCAGGAATTACAGCACTTCGAAATTCAGATGAAGACATGCAGAGATTCATTATACCCACCTAGTAAAAGCTGCTGTGCCTACAGTAAGAACAGCCCAAACACATTTAAAGGAGTTTCTGAGTTGCGTCTACAGCTTAGTACTTGAAGGTAACTCACAACAGGCCCAAGTTAACACCCTGGCACCTTTAAATAAGGTGTGCCTGTTCTGGAGTTCTTCATATGTCATCTTCTCAGACATCTGTAGCATAGAAACAGTAATTTACAGGAGAGGGACACACTAAAGAGCTCCGGGAAAAAAAGACATCTTTTGCCATTCAGCAAGTCAGTTTGTCTGGGTTGTGTGTGACAGCAAAAGAAAGAATACATGCAAGCATTATGCTGAACATTATTCAGCTATTTAAAATTGAAGTGTTATGAATATAAACTTGTTTTGATTAATTAATGTAATACATATTTGAGTGTTTGCCTACAAGCCATTCTTGGACTACATGTCTTAACAAGGAAGATTTTTACAGGTACAGTGGTATGATTGTTAAGAGAAGTACTTATTCAGCTTTTAAGATCATAGAGCTTCCTTCACTCCAGTTTTTCTAAACATTCATATTTCTTACTGAAGCAATCACATATTACTAACATCCATCCTGCTCAAGTATAAAAGCTTACTGATCCAATGCTCTTGAACCATATTATGTGGCTTATTTGTTATAACTATTTCAGATTTAACTTTAGATTTAAGTTTCACTCATAGATTTTTTTTTAAGTTTTGCTCTAGATTTAAGTTTTCACTCCTAATTCACCTACTCATCTAAGGTAAATCTGAAAAGCCATTTCAGGCTTTTGGGGAGAAAACTGGTAGAACACAGCTGTATAAAAGCACATGCTTATTTTTTCCATGCACATAGTATCACTCTTAGTCTGCTATGGTGATAGTCTGATCTTTCACAAATTAGAATGCAGCTCAAACAGTGCTAAAAGCCTCAAAGGAGCACAGACCTGTCTCGAGAAACACAGAAGCAACGTCCTACCTGCACATTCCTCCTGGTATGAACATCTGCCTGCAGTTGTGGACATTCACTGACCATAAGCACCCTTATCTTGCACATCCGCCAGAGCAAGAATACCAGCTACAAAGACATGAGAAACTTGCAGTCCAGTGGGAGAGGCAAAGACAATCAGCTTCTTAAATATGAACCGTTCCTTAAAATCCAGGCAGCTACGGGTTCAACATCACTTGCTCTCCTCTATCAACAGCCAGGAGGTGAACTGCAGCGAGACCTAAACAAACCTAAGCCTGTCGTGTTTTCATCAGAACAGTATTCTCAGAAAGCATTTTTCATTCACTTTGAGTCAATACTGTTCCTGTTTGTGATGCTGAAATGGCAGCTTCAGTGGGATTTTGCTCTAGAACACACAAATCATTCAGCAGTTTTCTACCAAGGTCTCAGCTGAAGGATCCATTTCACAGTACTGAAGAACACTTTTACAAAGCACGGAAAGAACCTTTAACTTCGGTATTGAAAAAAAGGAGCAGTGACATAGAATAGTCTGACGAAGAGATCAAGTACTTGGTTAAAAGCCATGCAGCTTGACTTGAAGAACTGAGGTTTCTCTTATTCCAAAGGACATCAGATAATATTTCATGACTTTCCATAACAAAATTAAGGTGATGGAATGACACACTTTAATTTGTTGCAGCTATCTTTCCAAATACTCAAGATAATCTATTCAAAAGTTTCTAAACTATGAAAACTGAAGCTGTGTTTATGCAATAGAAAGAGAAGACAAACTGGACCAAATTGCAGAGAGGGGAGAACAAAGCGTAATTGGCCTTTTGCAGTGATCACTATTCTTTTCATTTACACTAATCAAAAATTTACTTTAAAAAAAACTGCTATACCAGTTTGAAAGATAATGAAATATTTTCATAATGGCTTTGCAATATCTGCCCTGTTTTGATACGCTCCAGGGAACACCCATCACCACAGATTTGGAAGTTCTGCTCTGGAAGAAAATCATTGACCAAAACTGAAGATCTGAACTCTCACTTGAAGAACACCGTTATCTTTTTGGGACTGTTGTCAATCAGTTTAATACTGCTTGAAGTGTCAAGAGGCCCTTCTAGTACAGCTCAACGTTCACAATGGTCAGATGTCTGCACAGAACTGTTGAAGGCAACGAAATACTCAATTTTTTCTCAAAAGCAAAGAGCACACTGTGGTATTAATACAAATGGCTAGTTAAGTGTCTTTGAAGGATGATGCACCTACTTAATTACTGATCTAAGAATATTAACTTGCAAAGCTCTGATTGGCAAGCATAATCTATGATGCAAGATCAAGTTAACTAGTTTTAAGCTAGTTAAAAGAATTATTTCAACCCAAGCTTTCTCATACCTGTAACCTTACACGTGTGGGTGTAGCAGTTCTCCTCTCCCTCAGGGGTTCATAGATCTCTAAATCATTTGTTCCCCACCCTAACACACTTGCTTTCAATATATGTGGTTCTTCACAGAAAAAAAACCCCAGCATTGCCATTTGTACAAGTTTTGTACAGCACAGGCATTAAGGAAAGGACATATATTCCTTTACTAAAACAAACTAAGCAAAGACTGAGGATTTACAGCATATGATAAGAGAAAACGGTAGCTTCAGAATCTGGGTTTGTTTTCAATCGTATATGCAAAAACCATAATGGCTATTAGGTAATTAAGTAAAGAACATAAGGACACTTCACATGTTTGTTTTCGTTTTGTTTTTTTTCTTTTCCGTAGCCTATTAAAAAAGGGGCTAGAAAAAGCATGAAATTTAAAAGACAACAACGCCTAAGAACAGCAAACAAGGCACTATATACCTAACCTAATTATAAAACTTACCTACAACCAGCAATCGAGCTCCTACTGGAACACCACATTTCCAAAACTAGATTTGCCCTTCAATTAATGGCACAGAAGTAAGATAATATTTAATGCAGCAGGACATGAACAGCAGAGCTTAAGTTAACAGACAACCCTGCCAGCTAGCTGAATATATGAATCTGCAGGTGAAAATATGCATTTTTATATTGATGTTGCACTCCAAGGTCACACTAGAGTCAAAATAAGATCATTATTAAGTGTAACAAGCTGATCATGATGAGCTTCATTGGTATGCAATAACAAAAACATAACATGTAGTTCGGATCTTCAATCCAAACTGTTTTCCACATCATTAGTGAGCCAGAAGACAACAAGAAGTCCACAATAGAATCCCTTCCACTCCGTATTTACTTTGGCACAAACATGACATTTCTGTCCTTGGCCGTCAGCTCTTATTTTAATATTACTCACATCTTGGTTTAATTTCCCAAGCAGCATTATTTTTCTTTAAAGACATATTGCACACATTCCATATTTGTAGTTTAATTCTTATATTGCCATATAAGATTATGCTTTATATATACACTACATGCCAGAAGTTATTCCTACGTTGAGTTAGTTCATAACTCTGATATTTTAACTTCCCTATAATTTTTCACATCTACCATTTCTTTCCATAGCTGTTTGCTTCCTCGTTTATAACCACAGCTTTTAAGCGCTTATCTTCCATGACAAGAATTCGGGAATATCATTCCTCTGAAGGCAGTTAATTTAGAAAGCAGACTAGAATTTGTCACAGCCCATCAATAACTATTAGAACTGGACACTACAGCACAGTCTATCTTTGAGCAAACTGTCTGCTGTGTATTATTGGCAAACAAAGGAATGATTTAATGGTTTGCTTTTGGCCACTGAAACAGAATATTTGTGAACTGTTTCCGCCCATGAAGTACTTTAGCAGCTCCACAGGTCTCTTAGCATTCAGAAGCCATGCAAGGAACTTAAGCAGGCTGAGACATGCTCCTAAGACTGGTCTAACAGCTACAGAAAGGTGCTTACTCTGGGATCCACAAAACGCAACTGAAATGGAAAGAGCTGTTTCCTTCACCCTTTGCAAATCCTGGCAAAGGGCACTCCTAGCCATTGGGCCTGCAATCACAGAAAGAGAACGACAGAATGATTGAGACTGGGACCTCCAGAAGTTGTGTGGTCCCACTGCCCAAAGTGGGGTATCTACAACAGGTTACTTAGGACTTTGCCCAGTTCAACCTGGGTTTGAGTATTTCGCAGTACAGGGAGATTCCACACCCCAGTGTGTCTGCTGGGGAGCCCAGAACTAGGTACGGCACTCCAGCTAGGGCTGACCAGTGTGGGATCACCACCCTTCGCCTGCTGATGATGCTCATCCCAATGTGAGTTGTTTTTGCCACGGGAGCACACGGTTGGGTCAGGCTCAACTCATCCACCAGCCTCACCTCTGCCTGGTGGGTAAATTGAGCAAAACCTCACCTTTCTTCAGGTTCTTACTTAGAGTATAGTGCCTACCCAGTGATAACAATATTGGCTTGATATACATATATATTACATAAAAAAGACATGACCAGGTCCACTGTAGAGCAATAAGTTTCTGAAACCTGTAGTAGTGGAGACATCAAAATTACAGTTGATACTACAGTAAACAGAAAGATTACTTTGGATGAGAGAAAATATCATGATACTTTGTAATCGCCACAGCAAAGTCACATTTATAAGCATTAGCAAACATTTTGGTGCTCATATCCTTCAGCAAGAAAGGAACAATAAGAAACAGAGAAGCTGTCTAAACCAGCAAAAAGACAAATTCTGTATAATGATCAAGTTTCAGTATCTTACCACTGTAAAAGCTGTTCACAGTGAGTCTCACCATACAGTAAGAAAAACTGAGTACAATGCTGAGAGACTGCAGGAAGCCTTTTCTCGTTTGGACAAAATGTAAACCTTAATGTTGAGGAAGATACATGATTTTAGCAAGCTAGAAGAAATAGGGCCTCAGCACAGTCAACATGTGCAACTAAGTTCTGTATTATTCAAGTTACTTTGATGTTATACAAATAAAAATACTTAGGTTTGAAGGCAGAAGTTAAATAAGCTTATTTAAAACTTTTTTTTTTTTTTAAACCAACACAAAGCTTCTGTTCAGCAAAAGGCATCAAAAATTTTGAGGCTTCACAAGTGCAATGCTTCATACCACAGTCTTGCAGCACATCATGATGCACTTATATGCTCATGTCTAAGCCAAAGCTGAGCATTACTTAACCAGGCATAATAGAACTTGCTATGAAAGTGAAAATATTTCCACAGTGCTTTTTCAGCAGACCTAGTATGGACGGTAATGTGATGATTCAGCAGTAGATGAGCTCCTGCTCAAAACAGAGGGAAACATCTACCAGAAATGGAAGAACTGCTGACCATTCAGCTGCAATCATCTCAGACTAATGGTCTTGGGTTTTGATTGCCATGCACTGGCTATCTTTAGTGAGGCACAGCAGCCTCTTCAGTGAGTTTCTTCAGGACTATTTCCTATTTACAGTTTGTAACCCACTTCTTCCCCTTTCCCACTCAACCTCTACGTGCTGTTTCCTTTTTGATATTTACTGAAATCGCTGCTGTGGTTGAACAGGACCAAACTGGTACAGCAGGTAAGGAGTAACTGAGACACGTGACAGATACGCTCGTTCTACAAGATAAGAACAGGTACATATGCTGTAGTTTGACACCAGTAACAAAAATCTCTTCCCTCAACTAGCTCAGAAATATGTGGTCAACTATGCCACCTAAGAAAGGCAAAATATGTAAGTCACATAACACAACTAAACTCTTGGCAGATTTCAGCCAGAAGAGTTGCATACTTTCTGGAATTAGGAACATCAAAAGAACTTGACATCCAAGAATAACTGAGGATCAAATAGCAAATGCTACCCAAAATTAGCCAACCAAGATTTCTCTAAATAAACAGTGAATTCTTTAAAGAATCAGCTTTAATGTCTTTGTGGCTGTCAAAGGACCACGGTGTGGATTCACTGCTCTGCACAAAGAGGCTACACCAAGATGCACAAACTCCAAACTATCATTGACAACGCATTTCAAAAAACTTCATAAGCAATTACAACAGGGAAGCAAAACCAAGTAGGATAACCAGAGAAAAGGAAAGCACAACCACAAAATCATAGATGGCGAAATAAGCAAAAGAGCAAAATGTTTCCATGGATAATGCAAAATGTACTCAGTACTACAAAAAAAACATCCAAATTGTATGAAGATTTGTTTTCCAAACTGTAATTCAGCTTTCCTTTGGATGCATCATTAAGAAGTAGGGTGATACAATAAAGCAGTTGTTCCTGCAATCAGGATCTGCTATTCTGCTCAGTTTGGTCACCTACATGTATCATCTAAGTGCAATGAAACAGATGGGAAACTCCACCAACTGCTTAATCAGCAGCCTAAAGGCTTCTAACAAGAAATTCTGTGTGACATTTGAGAATTATTCTAAGTTTTAATAGGGCAAGGTGTTTATTTAAAAGCATTTAATTTGTGACTAAAAGTTTTACCTTCAATTTTGACATAGTTCATACATTGAAATAAAATTCCTGTCAAGTAAGGTGAATGAACTCAGCCCTAAGAAGATTAACAGATAAACATTAGTAATAAAGGCACGTTAATACATAAAAATAGCTGCTACAGGGCTAAACGAGCTTGTTCTTGTTTGCCAACTCCCTCTTTGCTACCGTTTTGTTAGTAAGTTAGTGCACATCGCTACTAACCTCAATACCACTTTGTCTTGCTAGTTTTACAGCTGTATTGTAGTAGCCACAGCGTAAAAGATGTTCCACCATCATACGATCCATACGTTTCTTCTTCCACATGTTTGCAGCAGCTGGCTGGTCACTACTGTGTTCTTTCAGATGTTCAATCCTACGTTTGCAGAGTTTTGCACTTTCATCTTCAGCCTGGATTGATTCGACCGCCTAAAATGTATAAATTAACAGGAATAAATAAGAGCTATACATTTTCAATTTGCTTCTAAAGCAAAATAGAGTAAGAAACGTTTGCAGGTATTCATTACATATTATACAGTTATTTCCAATAGCATTTCTCCCATTTAGAAAGACAGTGCACAAGTTTCAGTGTGGCTGGTCCAGTTCTGAGATGTTCTTGCATATAAATAAGTTTTGACTATTTAACATTAAGACTATATGCAATTTTTCCTGCTTAATGTGCAGTTAGTCCCAAAACAGCAACTGCTGTAAGTGATATGTTGCTGTAAGTGTAGAGCTTTGTTTGCATTTATCTGGTCCAAGGAGTTGAAAAAAATGAATTTCCACCTCTAACCTATGCATGGCTTCTTCTTCAAGCAGCTGTCCAACTCAATTAGTTCTACTGAGGAGTGATGCACAGTAAACCAACATTACTTCTAATACACTGGAGCCGTTTTAATCAGTCATGCAGTAATGAAAATTATATAAACATCTGGCCTCTTGGCACCTTTAATTCAAGGATCTTAGAGTAGTTTTTAAAAAATAATCAGCTTTGTTAGACTGGTATTATTTTACTTACCTCTGCTACTTTTGGATCTACTGTTAGAAGCATTACTTAGGAAAATAAATTTGTCCAGACAAAGCAGAATCACGTTTGGTTTTTCCTTTTTGCCCAGTGCAAAACACACACCCCAAAATATCTCCACAACATCTGGGGTTTTTTCAATTAAAAAACCAAACACTCAGGTCATGCTTATTTTCCTTCAACCTTAAAGACAGGTGATCGATTAGTTACTCTGCAAATTTTAGCAGGCTATTTTATTACAGATGTATCACAATTCAAAGCTAGCTGACTCAGGATAAAGCATGTGACAATTGTGGGTCATGCCAGGCTATGGAACACAAGAAAGCCTGCAGTACTTTTATATGCTTACTAAGGAAAAAAACAAACCCAGAGATGAAGGAGGCTTAGAACCTTTCCCATCTCTAATATATCAGCAGTGATGCAATTTCAGGTTAGGCTGCCTTATTTGTGGTGACTTTAAACTCACTGGCTTGTGTTTGAATAACTGCACAGCTACGGCAATAGGAAAGTCCACACAGATTCGCCAAGGAAGCACAAATCAAAGAAATGTGCCTTTGGCTGCCCCCTTCACAGCTCATGCTGGCACAGCTGCCCCCCAGCACTCAAGCTACACAGGCTACAGAGTCAGCCCTGGAAGCACAGGGTGGTTCTAATAGCTTCGACCATACATGCTCATTTACAGACAACTTCTGGAAGGATCAATATTTGAAAAGCAAAGTGTAATAAATAAAGACTTGTGCAAGAAAAGCATTTGGCCCAATTAAGCCTGGGTCTGAACATACCCTTGATAAAATTCAAGTACCTAGAACTCTAGTCACTATCCAAGATCATATTTTACTAAAACTCATGTAAACATGAGTTATTTTTATTACTGAAGTCTGAGTTACTTCTGTTACTGAATTTATCTTTATTTTGTAATATATGATGTGGAGATCAGTATTTTGTTTCAGTTATAAACTGAGTCTCTTCCTATTCAGCAAACATCAGCTGAAGCCAAAACTCACTTTCACATGTTAGATGTCTGCAGTGTTATCAGATGTGAAGGCAACCTCAAGAATTATCCTGAGTACAACTAGGAGAATTCAAGGCAGCCAGGCACAAGGGTTGAGTCCCTTCTCATTGCAAACGACTCTCCTTATATGGTTTTGTATCTGGACTTACACAGCTCTTGCTGTTTTTTTGATCCTTCTAGTGCATTCAGAGAGGCTACAGATCCTTTTCAAAACCCTCAGAATCAAGACTATCTGGACTTGCCCTGTTGGACATTAATCAAACTTGAGTGAACAAGCATATTAAACAGGATACGAAAGGAAAAACCCAAAGGTCTCAGTTCCCTCAGGATCAGTTTCAGAACCCAAGAAACTTGCTGTGTTGAAAACCTCTTTTTTTAAGAGTGAGTAAGGTGTTAAATCAAGGAACCATCTAATTCTATTATGGCCATGTCAGCAGTTCATCAGATTCTTGTCTAAACACAGGAGGAGACAGAGATCCCACATGGGTCCAAAGGCCCTAAAGAAAACAATCATTTTGCTAAGGGGAGAGATGACAAAGACAGTTGGAGTTGATGGTTTGGAGCAGAAACAAGACCTTTGTATTTCTGACGACTTTTACTGTTAAACAGATTTTTTTTTTGCCTTTTGTTCTTTCTAAGCAGCTATAAGATTCCCCACAGTCTTTCAGGCAGTCAAAAACAAATGAGCAATTACACTAAAATGGAGCCTTGCACCCAAAACATTCAGCAATGCCTTCAGACACACCCCCGCAGTCAGCAAAGGTTTAACAAGTAAATAACTTACTACTCCACATCATTACTACACACCTACAAGCAAAATCTAACACCTCTTTCAGAAATAGCAGTAATTTCTTTCTGTAAGTAACAGAGAAGTGAAGAAAACATATCCTTCAAGACCTCTAAGCCTCATAAACCAAAGATGAAAACAGCAATTAGATTTATGAAGTCGTCTGCAGATCAGCTTTTCAACACCTAGCTAACCTGTTCAAGCAGAAAACCCCAAATCAGCACACATGACAGTGTTATTTTCATGTTACAAACCTCCAAGGTATTTTGACGCTTCACTTGACACAGTCTCAAGATTTATATCTGTCGGTTATTTCATTTACGTTTTAATGAAATGACTCTGCTACCATTTGTTTTGTCTATTTATTTTTGGAGAAGCATTGCTCTAAAGGCAGGCAACAGAGCTATTTTCATTTTTCTGCAATATTTGTTTCGAGTAAGCGTTCTGACGACTCTCAGGGTGAGTAATATCCCCATCCAAAATAAGGATGGCTTATACTACATAGTTTGTTTTTAACTCATTCTTCTTAAAAGCTGTGGTAAAAGCATCAAAGTCTGGCTGTATTTCACACAAGCATTCAAGCCTAACAGCTAGAGGCAGGTCATCCTGCTAAACTTTGTTTAACATGCTTTTAGTAATATTTCCTAGGAACCTTCCCAACTACAGGTTTAATGTTTATATAAAAATGTTCAAGTCGCAATCCAGGACAACTCACACTTTCTTCTGCAAAGAAGCCTTAACATCACATGCAGCTACCACCACTGGAGTGCAAAGATTTTTTCAGACTCTTCTTCTACCCGTTTTCCCTCCTTGAGTGATCAATTAAAGCAACCGCACAAACCTTTCCATTAGACAAGCAGGAATTGATATAAATCAATTCATTTTGCTGCTATTTCTTTCCTGTGGGTAGATAAATTCATTTTCAGGACCATAAATACAGTTACATTTTGCCTCTCAACAGAGTTTAATTATACTTAGTCATGGAACACCAATTCTTAAGTGCAGCGAAGCAAGACACAGTAAGTTCTGGTGTTTTGCTGTGCAATCTAAGGCCTTTGTTTACAATGCCAGTAATACCTATATCTCAAAAAGAAAATTCCAGCAAACAGCATTGCAGAAAACTACTTCTGTTGACTTTGCAAAGACAAAGCAATCACAAGGTAGAACACCACTTACCTTTCGTTTCAGAACACTGAGTTTTTCAACTACTCCATCCAGGAGACTAACAACTGAATCCACAGCAGGACAACTGCTCAGTGTCTTCTCCAGCTCTGCCACAACCATTGTAACGTGGCTGGTCTCTCGATCGATGTTTTTCTGTGCAGCTCGAAAAC